>NC_081252.1:19483127-19775627 GCF_030490865.1 Poecile atricapillus
CATTCTCTTTCTATTCAACTTTCTCCATATTTTTCTCCATTTGTTTCACCCTTTGTTTTCAGAGTTGAAAACAGAGGATGGACAGAGAAATTGGACAGACAAATGGAAATTAAATGTCAAGGGTTTGGGGTTTTTTTCTGTTATTGCACCAGGTGACACAGTAACAAACACAGATAAGGTACTGAACAAACAAATCTTTCCCCAGATCACACCTGTGTCTTAAACTATGGTTATTTTTTACCACTCTATCAGTCTAATAACAGATTCTCATCACAATCCTTTCCTCACTTACTGCCTCAAATTGTCATGGTCATCATAACACTTTCCTAACTGGAACAGAAAGAATGGGAAAGGGAAAAGCATAGAGAGAAGAAAGCCTTTGAATAATAGCTGGAAAGAAAAATTTTGAGTAACTGGAAATATTTGTCTTTTAAAATCATTACACAAGAAAAGATGCTTTTCTGAGAGAATTCTTCCCTTTGTTTTTATACTGGCAGAAACTGTTGTCTTTTTCTTAAACAGCATCTGTTTTCTGCTGGGCAGATCAAGATAACATCACCTCACACACTCCTGCTTTGGTCCAGTAAAACATGCTCAACTCTTCCTATGTATACTCTGTGTGAATTACTGTCAACAGATAATAAATTATTTGATGCAAGGAGTTTGTTTAACATTATTAAAACAATTTCGGTAGCATTCCCAGGCAGGTTTTTTATACTAATTTTCCCACATGAGAATGGCAATTAGACAGTATGAAAAGTGACTTCCAGTTCCCAAAGTTTCATTTCATTTGGGAGCCCATATGATTTAGTGGCTGGACAAGTTTAAAAGACAAGGAGCCAGAAGAGTTTAACGTTTTTAGCATCAGTTCACTGAATCACCTTGGGCTACTCAGTTAACTGTTATGTTCTTTAGTGAAACCATCTGTAACACTGGGTGAAAACACCCCCACATCCCCCCAAAAATACCCAACCTCATTGAGAAACAAATGCTTAAGTCTGGTTCTGTTCTCTAAAGCAAATAAATTGAAAAATAAAATAAAAAAAAAAAAAGAGCAAGACAAATATGGCACAAGAAAAAGACATTCCTTTAGCAACCTTGCAAGTCAAGCTGAGACACAGCTGCAGTGAAAGCCTTCTCAAATGCAATGCTGCATATCATTAAAAGCCAGCACAAAATACACCCTGATGTCTACTTGATTATTAAATGCTTACTTTGAAACTAGAAGGCAAAATTCAGACTTCACTTATATAGCTGCAGCCTCACTGACTTCAGAAAAAAACAGTGGAAATCCATGGAGTAGCATCCTGTGAAGTCTGAACTCAATGCTCACAAAGGAAACTTTTAAGTCAAGCAACAGGCATTGCGTTCTTTGTTGACACATGTGCTTGCTTGAAAGCACTGTGCATTTTTATGGTACTTTATCAAAGAGAAAACAGTTGTCATGCCATTGTTCTAATCCGGACACCAGCTCAGACTGTCTTGTGAAAAACAGCAACGCCTCTATTACCATATAAAGCTGTCCAGCAAATGGAAAAATTAATGTGGCAGCAAAGGCACAAGAATAGAGATCAGGAACCCACCCAGGCTGCATTTCCAGATGTATCAGACACTTCCTGCATGATCATGTACATATCAAATTTTGTTGTTCCAGTTTCCTCATCTGCAAAATGGATAGGGAAGCTCTTGTTCAAGAGGTTCTGTGCTTTGAGATCGAGATGTAAAAAGCTTAAAAGGTCTCTTAAGCCTTTACTTTTAGGGCCTCCCTTAAAAGTAAGGGAGGAACTGCACATTGTTAACTATGGCAGCCTTACTTAATTGTTTTCCTTTTCAGTTAATGCATTATTCAGTTAACTTGGCTAATCACTGAAAACATCCTGTAGTAGAGGCATACACAGTTTAAATGCCCCAAAGTGTCATCATCAGCTGAATTAATACTAACTCTTACAAAAAGTGCACATGAATTTTGCACTTGGAAATATGCAGAAGGCCTGTATCCCACTGAAATGCAACACAGCCTGCGGGAAATCTACAGTTTCAAAGAGCATCACTTGCAGTCACTGACAAACCCAGGAACACAGTGGTATTGTCAGCAAAGCAGGTGCTATCAGTGGCACTCCTTTGCATTATCTTAATCACAAGCACATAATTCTGTCCCTGCACACATCAACAGTGGGACTTAACCGTGCCACAGCACAGGGAGCCACTAATGCATACAAAGAGCCTCTTGTGGCATCAAGCCAACAAAACAGCGCACTTCTGTGCCTGTACTCGGCTGGCAGAGGCAGAATAAATGGGAGAACAACCTGACAATCCCCTGCTGCTTTATTTACACCTCAGAGTTGTTGTAGTACAATGGCTGGGGACAGACTGGGCTCAGAGAAATGGACATTATTTAGTCCAGTGTTCTGGAGCTGGGCTGTATCCTTCATTTTCAGTCAAAAATCTCTTTTTCTGCTGTGGTGTGGTTTTGGTTTGTTTTGTTGGGTTTTTTGGGGGGAGGGAGATTGTGTTTGGGTTTTTTTTTGAGTCAGACAGCATGCATGGAGTGCACTGCCTGTACTCCTCTACCAAAACACCACTCCGAAGTCCCAGCTGCGCTCTCAGCTCACGCTTGAACACCCAAAATTCCCGGGGAGCTACCGGCATCTAACGACCAAAAGCTGAACTACAGCCCAGGCCCCGGCCTTATCAGCCAGAGGAAAACCACTGCCCTACAAACGCCGCGGATTCTCACTTGATCTGGGGCTCAGAACAGCAGAGGCAACAGAAGGCTAGAGCTGGAATGCCAAAATATACATAAAAAAAGACATTACTCAGCAAGATTCGCTCCTACAAGTCCATCTCTGTATTTTTACTATTTACCACTAGAGCTCTATTAGTAACGTGACATCCTGATTTTATTAATGAATATAATTTCATGCGCTCACACTTACTTTAAACAAAGTTGATACTGCTACGAATTGCTACCCCTTCCAAAGCACTTCAAAGAATAAATATTCTGCAGCAGTATCAAATATTTATATATTTTAATGATTTTTTTTTTTCTTGCCTTGTAAAAAGACAGGCTCCCCCAATCACACACAGCCTCCTTACACATGAAGAGAGGTACCTGGTTTCTGGAAGATTCTGATTTTGTGCCTGATTTAAATGTAAGGCAAAAAAATGGTTCTATCCTGGTAACTTCTCTGGGTTTCTAAAATAAAATAATAAAAATAAAATCAATCAGGCTGATTGATTTGAAATTTAATTTTAAATGTGTTTGCTTTGCAAAACAAAGTAATAATACTAATACTACAGAAGTAGCATTATTAGGCAGCATGGATGTTCTGTTCAAGCTGCTGAAGGATTAATCTTGATTTGCTGAAGCGTTGAACCACTTTCTGACAAGCATCTTTTTCTGCAAGCAAGGTGGCAGTATTCCCTTCATTTCTTTTCATTCAACCAGCTTGCTTAAATGGATTACCTTGGCTGTTTTGTTTTGGTTTTTTTTTCATTATTTCCAGCCATAAATAAAAAAGAGATGGAGATTACAGGATGATCTCTACTAGTTCTACACACTAGAACAACTGATGAACCAATCACATTCTCTTCCTGCAAGTATACTTCAAATTTTTTAATAAAATCTTTTTCAACTCAAAACATATTTAGACAATCTCCTTAAGAAGAAAGGCCAAATACATTTACAGTAATCCTATTCAACTAAAAGCAACTATAAAGAGGTTTTTTTTCTGCATTATTTTCTTTCAATTCCCATATTTATCCACTAGGAGTTTGGTATGAACGGTATCATATACTGAGGCACATGTAAAAGTGTAATAACTACCGGGGGGGGAAAAAGAATAAAAATTAATTCAACAGTCCTCATCTTCCCAAACAGTGAAATGTATGTACAAATTAAGATGTTATGTTTAAGTCTGAAATGTCTCAGATGCATGTAATTATACCATATCCTCTTTGCTATCAAAAATAAATGGTAAACTATGCATGAAGACCATAATCAGTACATTTTAATGGTTACCAAACAGTGAAAAATCAGTCTTTAAGACACAACTGTATTTTACTATAAAAAAATAATTTTAAACCAAACTTTTCTGTTCACTGGCTTAAGACTAATTTTCATGACGACTGATTTAAAGCACTCCTCCAAGTGTTACTGTTTACTCATTCCAAGCTACAGGAAATATTTTTTCTGCAAACACTGCTGCCAGACTCCTGTTTTTTTCTAGCTGCAGTCACACAGTTACTTCTGTAAACAGGATTATGGCATTGGTTCCCTTGGACGTGTGGGAAGCTTCTGGCAGCCTCTCGCAGAAGCCACCCCTGTGGGCTTCCTGTGCCAAAACCTTGGCACACTCACCCTACACAAAGCTCTGGTAGCATAAAGAAACTGTGAAAAGAGTAATTTTTTAGCGCAATGTACCTACCCGTTCACATTACCTAAAGTGGCAGCCCCCAGCTCACAGCCAGTTACTCATGTTCTAGCCTTACACCACTAAAAACACCGTTTTAAATGGATTTGGTTCTGCTATCTTCCTTCTGTGCTTACAGTACAACCACTCATGAGTTCTCAAAGCTTTTAAAAGCTTCAATTTACCTCAAATACCTTCTTGCCTCAACTTTCAGCTGTTCTTGACTTTACAAATCTTCAGACCACCATCTTCAAGACAGTTTATGAAGTGTTCCTCAAGGGTGGAAGGAACAGCTTTTACCACAACATGCTTTTTATCATTTGTGTTATACTGAGTGGTAACCATTTTTCTAAAATAAAATCCAACCAACGAAAATATTCTTCCCCAAATTAGAGACTAATTTGAGAATTAGAGAATGGGATTTTCTGCCCAGAATCTGAAGCTACACCTTCCACAGCAGCGTAAAAAACACTTCTGGTATAACTAAGAAGTGTGACCCTCGTGTCACATACGGCCCTTTTATCCTGTCTTTTTCATTCTATGTGGGACAGCATTAATTAGTTGCTCCCACAGGAATTCATTCCACAATCTCAAACCAGCCCTTCTTTTGCTAGCACTGTTGTGCTGAGATATAAAGCTGCTGCCTGTGCCATCAGCCCATCACTTTTTGGGTGCTGCCCACCTGAATGTTGAGCACCTTGAATCTGATGTGGCATTAAATCTTTTAAAATTCTAGCCTTGACCAAAGCTCTCCAGAACCCAAAATGTTACATGATTACTAAATTTTTGAGGAATAATTATTTCAGAGTCAAGCAGACTGCATTTTTGTAGTTTCCTGAGATGTACTGAAGGAATGCAGATGCTGGGAGTGTACAATCTTTGGCTCATGCATAAAGCACAAAGATGCCGTCAGCTATAAATAGCATGTAGGAATAATGCAACCATTTCTATATTCTGCTATAACTGCACCTCTGTTCTCCATGAGGGACATGCAATCCAGGTCTAGTCTTCATCAGCAGAAATAAATCCAAGTTTGTCCACACACATCCATAAATAAAATGGTATCACGGAGGAATTAAACTAAAACCTTTATCAGGCTGTTCAGATTCAGTTCAGAAGGGGTTGGGACAACTCAAACTCTAACATCCTTTGTCTCTCAGGCTGGGGTTTGACAGGACACAAATCTCATCATGGACTACTAAGCAAATACACAACTTCTTAAAACATTTTTTTCTTAACCAGATCACCCTCTTTTTTTTTTTTTTAAACTATGTTCCCTTAAGCACCAGGCTTTATCATCGCTATTAATATTCATGCTAGCTAGCTTGAAGTATTTATTTATTAATGGCCCCTAAACTCTTTGGCTTGATCATGTGTTTGAGTGCTGATCAGAGAATCACAGAATCATGGAATGGTTTGGGTTGAAAATGACTTTGAAGATCACCTAGTTCCAACACTTCTGCCATGATGTCCTGGCTTTGGCTGGCATAGAGTTATTTTTTCTTTTTTAAAGTAGTTGGTACAATGCTCTGTTTTGGATACAGCATGAGAAAATACTCTGATGTTTTGGTTGTTGCTAAGTAGTAAGCTTACCCTTAGTCAAGGACTTTTCAGTGTCTCATGCTCTGCCAGAGAGGAAGTGCACAAAAAGCTGGGAGGGAGCATGGCCAGGACAGCTGACTTACAGAATCATACAAGAAGGGGTTCTAGCTCCAGCACCTCTGCCACAGGCATGGACACCTTCTTCTAGATCAGGTTGCTCAGAGTCCCATCAAACATGGCCTTGAACAATTCCAGAGATGGGGCATCCACAGCTTCTCTGGGGAACTTGTGCCAGTGTCTCACCACGCCCAGAGTAAAGAATTTCTTCCTAGTGTCTAATATAAACCTGCCCTCTTTCAGTTGAAAGCCACGTCCCCTTGTTCTATTGCTACAGGCCCTTGTAAAAAATCCCTCTGCAGCTCCCTTGCAGCTCCTTTCAGGTACTGAATGGCCGCAGTAAGGTCTCCCCAGAACCTTCTCCAGGCTGAAAAAACCCAATCCTCTCAGCCTGTCTTCACAGCAGAGGCGCTCCAACCCTCTGAGCAAGTTCGCAGCCCTCCTCTGGACTCGCTCCAGCAGTTCCCTCTGATGATGGGAGCCGCAGAGCCCATGCAGCCCTGCAGGTGGGCTCTCCCCAGAGCACAGCAGAGGGGCACAGTCCCCTCCCTCGCCTTGCTGGCCACGCTGATTTTGAGTTCCCAGCCTGAACAAGCTTTTTCAGTCAGGGAAAAAAAAAAAAAAGGTTGAATTTGCTACACACTTACTCTTCTCACAACCTTCCCACTACTGCTTTGCAAACATTTCGCGTATTTCTTCATGTTTGCTAGAGCATTTCCGAGGAAGAGCAATGAAATATGAGAATACACTATTTTTATACGGTTGTATTTCACAGATATACGCAATTACTGCGGCAGCACGCACGTACAGAGGGCACATTTCAGCACCTTCTCCATCTGGCAGTGCAAGCGGCTGTGGGATGTCCCCTCCGACCTGTGTGGCTGTGGCGTGATCCCTGCGGCCGGCGTGACGCGGGCTGTCCCCTGTCCTGCCCCACACCTGTTTTCCGGGCTGTTTCCTCACTAAGAAAAAAATGGCCCGTCAGGAAAAGGCTTAGAAACGTTTCGCGTTGCACCCCAGAGGTGGAGCGGGCTGCTCCGGCCGGGCTGCGCAGCGAGGGAAGCGCCGGCACATGGCAGTTCCCGCCCCTCGCTGGGACCTGCTGGGTGAGGGGAAGGAGAGGTTTCTCGGCTGTACCACTGCGGGCCTTGCGGGTGAGGACGGCATGAGGCGCCTGACGCTCGCCTGGACACTGTCCGGCTCCTCCGAGCCGACCGGGGCCGGATCCCAGCGCAGCATCCCAGCGCTACATCCCGCTCGCTGCCCCGGCGCCCGGGCGCGCCCCCCGCCCGCCTCTTTCCCACCTCGGCGCCCCCCCGGCACGGCGAATGGTGCGAGCCGCAGGTGTGGCCGGCGGGACAAACCAACAGCGGGCGGGGGGGATCGGCGCGGCGGGAGGGCGGGACGGGACGGGGCTGGCAGCGGGCGCATCACCGGGAGCGACGCGGGCGGAGCGGCCGCCGCGGGAGATTGAAGTGCCGGGGCCGCGGCGAGGCGAGGAGCGTGAGGCGCTGCCGCCGCTGCCAGCGTCGCCCGTAGGGAGGAGAAGAGGAGGAGGGGGCCGGTAAGTGCCATGAGCCGGCGGCAGCGGGAGTGCGGCCCCGGCGGTGCCGGTGCCGGGGGGGGCGGCCGGTCGGGCAGGGCACGGTGGGGCTGCAGCCGCGGCCGCGGGAGGCCGGGGGACCGCCCCTGCCCGAGTGCCTGTCTCCGGCCTGTCCCGCAGAGCCGCCCGTGCCCGACCTGCGGGTGGGAGGAGGCGCGTGGCGAACCGGGAAAGGGCGCGCGCGAGGCGGGGGAACACCGGGCTGATCTGCCCAAGGTTGCTGGCCCAGGTGTTGGGACAGGCAGACCGTGACCTGGATCACAAAACCAATCTTGGTTTAAAGATAAAGTTGGATTTTTATTTTTTTTTTTTTCCCTGAAAAAAATTTTTTCAGCTTGAGTCAGCTTCCTGGGCTGATTCAGGGTATGGGCAGTGAGAGGAGAAACTCGTGGCTGGAGCTGCTGCACGTGGTACAAGTGCTGGTTGAAAGTGTTAATAAAGCTACTGGCTATTTAGAACATCTGTATTAACTCTAATGAGAGCATCTGTAGGAACTCTAATTAGAACATCTGTAATAACTCGTGAGTTATAATTTGGTCATTCTTATCTTGATGGTGCATTTATTTTAATGCTGAGGTGTTTCAGGTGCCTTTGGGTGGAGGCATTTATCCTTGAGCCTTAGCAAATTTGCATATGGAGTAGATTTCTTCATTGAGAACTAAACCTCTAGAAATGGATTGATTCTTGTATAGCAGCACTTGGAAAAAATCTCTGTGGGTCATCGTCACTTGATCAGCTAAAGGGGCTGATTGCAGGAAGAGCAGGATTTTAGAATACTGACAACTAGAAGACTTTAATGCTCTAATTTTCTGTGTATTCACTTAACAGGACCACATTTACATCCTGTCACATACTGAATGGCCTAGTGTGTATAGGCATTCTTCAGTCTAACAGATGTGATGAAAGGCATTTGCCCTTCCCCTCACCAGCCTTTAGAATCACAATGACAAAAGGCTGAAATATATGAGAAGACAGATTTGTTAAATATTAGAGCATAGTTCTGCCTCTCACATGACAAATAGATTGAGGAAAAATAGGAGGAAAAATATTCCTAAGAAACTCTGTAACTGGACACCAGTTTGATAGGTCTCAAAAGTATCTTTCCAAATCACTTTTATCTACAAAAGAAGCAGCTCTTACATGCAGGACTCTGCTATGTTGAGTTTCTTGAATTAATGTGGCACCTGAGTCAGTGGCAGCAACTGCTTATAGTTCAGCCTTGTTAGATGAACTTTCCCGTCTTCTGGGGAGAAGTTGGAGCTTTTCCTCCAGCCCCTTGCTGGTATTTTTATCCCCTTCCTGGTGTAAAACATCCGTCCCCATGCTGCCTCACTAGCACCCTGTGTCTTGGAGGTCTGGCTGTGGGTAGAGCTTTGCTTTCGCTTCTTTCACTTTCTGTTCTCCTTCTCTACAGAGATCCCAGGAACTGGCATTTGTTTCTTGTTCCTTTCTGGCAAACCTGAGCTTCTGCTATGAAAGATAGAACGATGCTGCTTGTAAGGAGCTGGTGGAGCACTAGGCTTGGGCTGCCTTATAACTTGTGTTTATTAAGTAATTTTATAATAATATATAATATTTATTATTATTATTATCATCATCATCTAGGGATCTTAAGTCACCACCCTCCCTAGGCTTATTACTGTCAGCCTTACAAGTTTGAAGAGCATCCTTTCTTGTCACATTTTGTGCATCAAAACCTTCTAAATCCTGTTTACAATGCCAGGCAAAATTTAATCATGCAATTGTGATACAAATGTTTGGGCATCTTACAAGAGTAGCATACAAGTAATACATTAAAAATACTGAATGGCTGTGGCATTTTAAAATCAATTTTTAATTAATCCATTTTTAATTAATTAAAATTAATTAATTTTTAATTTAATTATCTCTGTTTTATTTTGATCTTCTTTCTTGCAAGTGGATGGAGTTAAAAAATAATCTTACAATCTCATCTGTTGTGGGGGAAACCCCAAACCAAGCAAAGCCTAACTAAACACACAAATCCCACATACTGTGGATTAGGTTTCAGACAAAATCATAGAATGTGAAAGGGGTGGAATGAGCCTTAAAGATCATCTAGTCCCAACTCCATTTCCCTGTGCAGGGACACCTCCCACTGGACCAGATTGCCTATGGCCTTATCCAGCCTGGCCTTGAACACTTCCAGGGATGGGGCATCCGCAACCTCCCTGGGCAACTGGTTCCAGTGTCTCTCACAGTGGAGAATTTCTTCCTGATACCTAACCTAAATTTCCACCCTGTGAGTTTGAACCTGTTATTTCTTGTCACATCACTACAATTCCGGGTCCCTCTTCTGCTTCCTTTTAGGTCTCCTTCAGATACTGAAAGTTTTTTGTAAGATTTCCATGCAGCTTTCTCTTCTCCAGGCTGAACAGCCCAAACTTTCTCAGCCTGTCTTTGCGGGGGTGGTGCCTCACTCCCATTATCAACTTCGTGGCCTCCCCTGGACTTGCTCCAACAGTTCCATGTCCTCCTTGTGCTGGGAGCACTAGAGCTGGACACCATATTCCAGGTGGGGTCTCAGCGGAGGGGAGTAGAGGAGAAGAGAATGTCCCCCCCTTACCCAGCTGCCCACGCCGCTTTGGATGCAGCCCAGGATATATCTGGCTTTGTGGGCTGCGGGCACACACTACCGGGTTATGTTGAGTTTTTCACCAACCTCCCCCCCACCCCCGCCGTGTCGGTTCTAAAACTAAGAAGCAATGAAATGATCCTGACCGGGGGCGAGGCTGACAGCCCGGCCCCGGGCGCTGTGTCCGCCTCCTCCTGCTTCCTCCTCCTCCGGGACTACGGCTCCCAGCAGCGCCCGGGCTGAAAGTGAAAATAAGCGCCAGGTTACGCTCCTGTTTGCGCCCTCCCCTCCCTCTCTCCCTCCCTCCCGGCGGGCCGCACGTGTCCTTCCTTTCCCTTTTGTTTTCCGCCTGCAGGCCGGCTGCGCGCCCGGGACGCGCCCGCTCCCCCCGGCACCGGGACCCGCCGGAGCTGCCCCCGGCCCTCGGCAGCAGCCGGGAAGCCGCGCCAGTGACGGAGCTGCGAGTCCGGGCTGCGCAGGAAACTTTGCCGCTTCTCTCCGCGCTCCCCACATGCGAGTGGACAACGTGAAGCCGGCTGCTGCTCTTCCTGCCGCTCCCGTTCCTGCTCCTGCTGCTCCTGCGGCTGCCGGCGGGCCAGCGCTGCCCCCGGCTGCTGCTGCTGCACCTGTGCCCGGCCCCGGAGCTGCGCCGCGGCTTCTCCTCGCCATGTGGGACTAGGAGGGGTCCGGCGTTCTCCTCGGTGAACATGGATGCGGCGGGCAGGGCCGGTGGAGGGGAGCAGAGCCATCCCGGCAGCGGCGGGGACGCCCCCGGGGACACGTCCATGGACCGCTACCTGCGATCTCAGGGCTTGTACAGGAAGAAAGTGGCCAAGGATGGGTCCTGCCTTTTCAGGGCTGTGGCCGAGCAGGTAACTGGTTACATAAACAAAGCTCCTTCTCACGAAAGCATGGGAAGTGGATCTCATTAGTGGGTGGTAATTAGTGTTAAAACGCAGACAGGTATAGGTTAAGGTTATGCAGTCATGTGCCAGTGAAAAACGTGACTGTTAAAATGATTTCCACCTTGTGAGGTGAGAGAAGTTATATGTGTGCAGCTGCCTTATGCCACCAAGAAATCCTTATCTGTTTTGACCTTCCACCGCCTCCTCAGAGCTTTTTTCAGTGTGAGATCTCAACATAGGAATACAGCTGTTGGGTATGAGATTGTCTAGGAAAAGGAATTTAGTGGAAAGAGCTGAGAAGCCACGTTCTTAGTTTTGTTAATTAGTTGACTATAAATTGAGAAAGTAATTTATTTTCTGTTCTTCCTGTTGAATTCCCCTCCCCCATTTCAGTGTTAGTGTTAAAGGAAAAAAGCGACAGCGTCATCTTGTCTTAAGTACAAGCAAACAGCAGTGGGAGCTCTGGTGCTTCTGATTGTGGGAACCCAGATTCCTGTGCTAATTATACACAGATCACTTTTTTAAAAAAAATTCCTTTCCCCACTGAATTGATAAGTTCAGGCAAGCAAACACTATTGATTGGAAGTGGGTAGTTTTTTATCTCAAGGAAATATATATATATATATATATAATATATATTGCTATTGTGACTTTTTAAATTATTACATAGAAAGTTTCTCTCACATTCAAGTGTTGATAAAACTTTTTTTCAGCTATTACATTTTTAATATCCCATTCTTATTATGGAATCATTTAGTTTAGAAATGACCTCTAAGAAATTAAGGTCTTTAATTGAGAGTTATTAAGTGTTTATCTGCAAATTTGGGCTAATTTGTGCACTCTTCATTCAGAAACACTGAATTTGGAAGTGATTTATTTTGAGGGTGGTGTGTAAGGACTTCAAGAGACACTGCAACTTAAATTGTCTGGAACTTCCCTGTGTTGTACTTGAGATAACTTGGAACCTGCAATGAAAGTAGTAGTTTCCAAATAGAGATTTGAACAGGAGGTAGATTGTGGGTGTCATATTGGGAACTGAATTCCTGGCTTCCAGAAAACTGTTTGGGCAACAGGCCTGTTGAAGAGAAGGTAAACATGCACCGTGAGACTTGGTTGGACTTAGCTTGAATGAATGCATGTTGGTAGATGACTTCCTCATCCATTCCTGCTGTGACTTCCTTTCAGTTAACTGAAGTCTTTTACAAAGAAGGCAGTTAAAGATTAACAATAAATGCTATTCATTTGCTTCGTAAATCCTCATAAAATCGAAGGTTTGAATTTAGCAAACCTGTGAATTCTGCAGTTACTTAATTTTTTATTAAGTAATTGAAGTTTGACTTGCCTGAAGATGTTGCTGCTGAATGAGTATGCATATTAAATATTCTTAAAAATAAAACTAGAGTATTTCCAAGCCTGTATTTAGACAGCAGTCATTAATTATTTGTGGCCTGTCATCAAAACTCCTGAGATCCAATGTCACCTTGTTCTCTTTCTCCATCTCTCCCTAGGTGTTGCACTCTCAGTCTCGGCACATTGATGTTAGGATGGCTTGTGTAGACTATCTTCGAAAACATAGGGAGAAATTTGAAGCAGTAAGTATTTTTGTTTTCTTAGTCAGCATTTAAGAAAAGTTACTTTATTCCTTCTGCTTTGGTATATTTTGCACCTCCCTGTGTTTGTAATTATTTTTTTTGCAAATATTCATCGTAGCTAAATATCAGTTGATGCTATTTAAATTAATTAGCACATATGTGGTAATAACTCATTTTCATAAGCCTGGAGAGACTTGTGTACTCCTTGGATTGGAGTGATGTGGTGTAGGAGGAGTTTTTAGTGCTCATGAAGAAAGGAAAGCAAACTTAATCTTCAGTGGTCTATAGTGAAGCTACTGTAATCTGGATTTTAGTGTAGTATAATGCCTACTTTAATAAAAGTCATAAAATGTTCTTGTTGTGCTAGTTAATTGCTTTTCCAATATATAAGGGATTTGACTGATGAGATTAGTGATATTCTTTTCAGGGTCTGCAGTTTATTATGCATTGGCACTGTAGGTTTTCTTCCCTAAACATCTGTAACTAAGCTTTTCATCAACCATGGATGTAAAATATTTTGATATTCATTATATTTGGTCAATGCTGTCAGTATTAACATTACAAATTTCTTTTTTTTTTCTTCCTTTTAAAAGAGTATTGATCAATAATGGTGCTTCTGTTTGTATGGGTTCTAGTGTACATACTGTTACCTGATTTCCAGGACAGACAAAAGGGGAGTGAGTATGTGTAAGGATCTGCTACTAGAAGATTGTTACTCTATTTTTCTGTTCTAAATTTACCAAACCCAAAATACAAAGACTGTTTTAGGTATGCACTGGCATAGGGAGGAGAAGGAAAGCAGGAATAAGGGTGTGTCTTTGTGCTATAATTTCTGACCTAGTACCCTCAGCTCAAATGTGAGTGATCACATACCATGTGGAAGTTATCAGGAATTAATGATATAATGATATAATTATACATGTACATATCTACATATCTACATTATATATAATGATATATAACAACTCTCTAGGACAATGCTGCTCTGACTTGACTCCTTCCAGTTGTTTCTGACAACTGGATGTCTCTCTTCTTAAGGTCATTTTTTCACTGTGGACTTTTTAATCCCTTTCTTTCCAGAATTACCCCACTAACTCCAGTATCTGCTTCTCTACTCCTGTTCTCTTGTTCGATTGTGTAGTGTTTTGAAATTTCATGCCCTTTTTGACTCTTAAGTGCATGTTGTTTCCCATATTATCGTTTCCCATCCCTGCTTTGTTAGCCCTAGCTGGTTTTAGCATGGTTTTAGTATTGTTTTGGTCTCTCTTATCCAAACTCCTGGTCCCAGTGTTCTTTATTTCCCTTCAGACATTATCCCAAGGTGTGACCTCTCCTCTGTCCATCTTTGCTGTCTGTCTGAAAAGTCTCCTTTTTAAAAGTTTCTTGTGAGAGTAGGTGTTTCATATTTGTTTTCATTTCCCAGTGTTCTTTGTCCCCCTGGTACCTCGCTTCAGCTCTGCTCATCTCTTTTGCTACCTCTGTCTCTCACTCTGCTTTGTTTTCTGTTTGGGATACAGCACTGTTCTCTCTCTTTAAAAAACCTGAACAGCATAAACAACAAATGTCTCTTTCCCTAATCTCCTGGTTCAGCTGTTCACTTGCTGTCTCCACAGTAGTTATGCTTTATTGACATGGTGCTGCTTCCTGAAGTTTCTCTTCTGTCTGTTGTAATAATTTCAGCTTGAATTTGTGTCTTTCTTTCAACTGATACTGTTAAAACCAAGATTTCAGGAGTGTAGCCGCCATCTTCATTTCCATCCTCCGCCTTTCTTGAAGTGTTATCTTGAATTGCTGCTGTGTTACATTTATTCTCTAACTCTTCAGTTTCCTATGAGAACTTCCTGGTGTCCTTCCTTTCTTCCTCTGTGCAAATGTTCAGTTTAATTTTGACACAAAAAGTAACTGCTGTCTGTGATCATGTTTGGCTCATTCACCTTTTTCAACTTCACACATGATTGCTTCTATCTAAATTAAAAATTATGGCCAGGTTTTTAAGTTCTCACTTCCAAACGGCTGAACAGAGCTTTTAAATTCACTACTCCACTCAGTTCTCCTTATCTTGTTTCTTACTCACTGTGGGTAAAGAGACCATCCAGCCTCTAGTTTAAGTTCACAAAGGGATTTCCTTCTTGTTTTGCACCTCTGTGGATCTTTATTTCAAGTAAATCAAACAGATTGTGACTAATGAGCAGTTTTTAAAGGCAGCCTCTCTGTGGCCAATGTGGCTGAAACACTTTGAAGTTGTCTGCAGCACCTTCCTCTGCTCTTGGCACATTTGAATTTGGCCTCCTCATGTGTGTTAGAGAATGCAGTTGAAGGATCATTTTCTTGGGCTGGCACTTGAAATGTAGCCTGATTGTTTGCATCCTTTGCTGAAAGTAAAAGCAGTTTGAGGTGATACAGAACAGAAAAAAAAGTGCTGTCTGAGTTGGCTGTACTAGATCTTACCACTGCTTCCATACTATGGGAATGTGACTCCTGTTTCTGATTGTTCATTGCTGTTTATTTAACAAGATATTTGAATTCAAGTCCACAATTCCTCTCTTCAGTGACACTCTGCACGCCTGAGATGAATTGTCCATAAACATCTACATGACATAATCTTTGCTTTTTTCCAGATTCCCCATTTGGCTGCCGAGTTTCTTTTTGGGGGGTTTTGTTTGGTTTATTTTGACTCGTGTGATGATTTTTAAAGCTGTTTATGTGGTTATTTTCTGCAAGGCAAACCTATGTGTTTGACTGTTCATTTCTTCATCTCGACATCCCTTTATATTTAGTTTGTAAGCTTTTTGAGGGCAGGAGAGACTTCCATTTTCAGTGGCACATTTCCATTGGTACAGTGGGTTGGGGATTCCATATGCTGCTCTACTGAAAATGACTAATTACTACTGGTTGTTTTGTTTTTGTTTTTTTTTTTAAATACAGTTCATAGAGGGGCCATTTGAAGATTATTTAAAAAGTTTGGAAAATCCACAGGTATGTTAAACCTCATTTATAATAGAAAGCAAATACTTTTGTTGAAGTTGATGGCTAATTGGATTTTTTTTTTTTCCTCTCAAGTGTGTTTGATTGAGCTTAGGAGGTCTTTGAATTATGTGAATATATAGTTTTATGTGTGTACTCTCTACTGTAAAATGATTTGGGGAATTGTGTTTTTATGTCTTGCTGAACTCCAGATTCAGTGTTCATATATTTATTTTCAACAATGATTTCTTGCATCTCTTGATCTGCTTATGAGGAGGTATAATTGTATGTTTGTTTGAACTTCGTTTTCTTTTGTTTTCAATACAGGAATGGGTTGGACAAGTAGAAATAAGTGCCCTTTCTCTTATGTACAAGTAAGAAAACCTTTCAGTATGTTTTACTGAGATAATTTCTGTTGTTTTGTTAGTAAATCAGTTGGAACAGCAAAGATAGAATTATGTTATACCATACCATAGTCCTCCATAAAATTATAAATATATTTGAAAATTGCATCTGTCAAGGGATTAAATTAAAATAGAGAAGTGACTTTAGGAAATGACATTTAATCTGCGATGTGAATACAGGTTTGCAGTAATGCCATGTATCTCACCTGCACAGCCAGTTGTGGGTAATCTCATACAGTTTGTATTTTGTTAGTTTTAATAACCTAGTTTTCCTGTTAAAATTGCTTTTCTTTCTGTCTTTCACCAAGTCTTTAGTTCTAACCCTATTGCTCATAAGTGAGCTGTACCCATTTCCTATGTACTAAATCTTTATTCACAAAGTAGTGAGAAACAATGTGCTGAATATTTATAATTGCTTTCTAATTATTGTGCAAGGCAGTGAGTAATCCACAGCATCTTCACTGTCTGCTGTTTATAAACCCATTAAAAATTCAGAATTTCAAAATGTTTACTGTAAATTAATGGCTTTGTCCATAGGTGAGACAGCTGATAAGAGGAAAGAATCGAGCTAGTTAAATATTACCTTTGGGTGCTATGTGTGGGAAATGGCATGGAATTCTATCTTTGTATTTTTTGTGAGGTGAATGGGCCAGCTTGGAGTTGCGTGTCCTGCACGTATGGGGGAGGACTGAGCTGAAAGTCAGAGCAAAGCTTGGCTCAAGAGGCTTAGTGAGAAGGTCTGATGGTTACACTGAGCCAGGTTGTAGAGGGATGTATCTCAATTTAAGTCAGCAGACTTGGATGCTTAATCACATCAGAAACTGGATGGTCATGATCTGTTGTATTTCTGTTGTATTTCTGTTGTATTGGCCATGAGAAATGTATTCTCCTAAATAGGAGTAGTTCATTTTGTAGTCATGCCACACTGGTATCCAGGGCCACAGCTGATAAATGAATAAAGACAATTCCTGGTTGATAATAGTGGGTGTTTTTAATTATCATTGAAAGCCACATGAGGGTTTTGTGGCACAGATGCAACTTTTATGTGGTATTTCACTGCAGAGGTGACGCCACAAGGCTAGTTGCTGCCATGCTTGTTTTGGGAAGACAGGCTTCTACTGAAAAGGCAATTAAGAATCTCAGGGAAAGTAGGAACAGTGATAGAGTTATGGGCAAAGTGTTGCTTTCTTTCTTGCATGCTGGCAGACGTAAGGGAAGCAGAAGCAAGAATTTCCTGTTCTGTTTCAATAAGTGACTTTCAGACTTTTCAGGCATAGGATAGAAATTCAGTACAAATAGGTTTGACTTCACTTCCACTCCTCAGACCTCTCACAAACATAGGTCACTTATCTAGTAAATTTCTCTTTGCGCCCTAAAGTGGATGAGTCTTCTTTTCCTCTCGGAATTGCTTTTTCTGAGTAGTTGTAAAAAGTTTTTGTTTTTTAATCCAGAAACTGTGCATATACTTAGTTGTTTTGCAAGACTGATAACACTTTTGCCTGTGTGAGAAAGAAGTTGAAGGAATTGACAGGTTGTTAAGCGAAGAACTCCAAGAGAACATTATGGATGAAACGGAGAGAGAGAAATATTTTAAGTTTAAAATCATGACAGAGATTGATTATAGCAGAGAAATCACTAGGTGTTTTTTGTGGTTATGTATCTTTCTTGAATTTGACTTCAGTGCTCAAATTTGTACTGATACTACTTCTAAAATAAATTCTTATCTGCTACTTTTTTTTTTTTTTTTTTTTTTCCCCAGGAAAGATTTCATAATATACCAGGAGCCAAATGCTTCTCCTTCACGTGTAACTGAAAATGGTTTTTCTGATAAGGTAAAAAAAAAAAAAATTATGGCTATTGTGACACGCTGAAGTAAGACTTCTTTATAAACAGCAAGTAGTTGCATGTGACTTTATTATTCAACACAATGAAATGTTTTGAGAATTCAATTTCAGCAGTTTGTTTTGTATCTGTTTAAGGCAGCTGTGCTGTTAATACATGTAACACTTCTTTTTAAATAGATGGGATGTATTTAGGGTGAGGCATATCTTTCTACTAATATAAAATTCTGTAAAAATCAATTTTCAGGCACTAACCTCTGTCTTGAATTTTTTTTTGGCTTTTGTTCAAATTCTGTTTGGTTTAAAGGACATCCACCAAAAATTTTGATTGTTTTATTGATACAATGAGATCCTGAGAGATAACAAAACATATGGGTGCCTTAAATTGAATTTAAAGGGTGTGCTTATGAAAAATCAAGTGACCTGCAAAGCCTAAAATATCCATGTGATTTTTTTCAATAGGTATTGCTGTGCTTCTCAAATGGAAACCACTATGATATTGTGTATCCCATAGAGTATGCAGAGAAGGCTGCTCTGTGCCAGTGTGAGTATTAGCTGTTAGTTAAAAATATATTTTTGCTAAAAATCTTAAAGCTATCAGTATTAGGTTTCTGGAAAAGGCTGTGTATGGAAGTTTATTATTGTCATTTTCAGTAGCTTGGTGTTCAGTTTGAGTTGTCAATGCCATCTGAAATAGTGGAATAAAAACTGATTTAGCTGGTAATTGATTTTGCTCTTCCACTTTCTCCTCCCCTTATCCAGCTCTGCTGTATGAGTTGCTCTATGAGAAAGTGTTTGATATGGATGTAAAGAAAATCATAGCAGAACTTAGCGCTGTTGGTGTGACAGAGGAAAGTAATGGGAGCAGTGAAGTGTCTGCTTCGGATTCGGAAGATGACAACTACAGGTAAATGAAATTGAAAAGTTGCCTGTGAACACATCTTAAATGAGTTTTCTGAGTTTCAGGTGAGTAGTGGAATCCAGAAATCAGGGTTGAAAACATTTTGAAATTACTAAGAAAAGAAGCACGAAGAGGTAGGGTTAGAAGTGTGAAAGAATGCAATGCGTAATCTTTACTTCCCTAAGGATAGGCTTCTGGCCTTCCTCTGTTCTTCCTGCAGTCTAGCTTTCAGTCTCTTTACATAATGAATTATTGCCATTGCAACATGTGCCTCTTCCTGTTTAGAGTAGCAGAATTCCCTGGGAGAACTGTTAGTGTGCCAGTCTGGCAGGGTAAACTCTGTGAGAATGACTTGGCTCACTCTGCAGCTGAGTAGAGTTACAGGAATCCGATCCAGCTTGTGTGGCTTCCAAACATCTGTGGACTGGAGTACCTGCTTGAGGTGAAGGTAGTGGAGACATACAGATATAGCTTGCTCCATTTTGATCTTGATCGTAAGGAAGTGGGTTTATATTGTTTTTGCTGAATTCTTCAGGAAGCTTTGAGATTTTGAGCTGACTCCTTGTGCACAGTCATTTCCAGTGCCATTTTTGCACTTAGATATTGGCAAGTTTTCTTCTGTTTAATAGGATTCTTAATTCTGGCTTGTATAAAATTCCAGTGAAACTGTGGAGATGGTTCTGCATCAGTGGATCATGTCCCCTCTTCCCACTGATTGTTACAGTCCTTCTCTATGGCTTTGCTGTGTGGCATGTGGCAGAAGAAGTTCTCTGAGCTGTTGGGAGTTGGTTTCTCACACAGGTTGAAAGTAACAGAGAGGAAAATCATCACAGGAAAAAAAAGTTCTGGGAAAGGGTTTAGCTTTTTTTCATGTTTGGAAAAAAATACTAGGGAATGTTGCCAATTAAAATACAAAGTATTTCTGCCTCAGGAAACAATTATTATAGCTAAATATCAGCTGATGGAAATCTTTACTCCTTTCTGTTCTTGGAGCTTTCCTGGGATTCAAATGCAGTAGCCTTACCCTGTATCTTTGGAATTCCTAGGAAAATATCCTGCTAACCTCCTTAGCACCTTTGGAAATAAGGTCATATGCTCACTGGAGGCTGTGGAACTCAATGTTTTTGATTTAAACCATATGTCCTGTAATGCAGGGGCTGGTGTGTGTGTATATGTGACTCTTGACCCAGTTAACAGACATTTTGCTGAGTTTATGAAGTCCTAAATCGTTTGCTTGTCTTGAAGTTGATTTCATCATGTTTCATTAGCTAGTTTTCCAGAAGATTCTTTTCATTTTATAAATACAAACTTTTCAATTATGTTGTTAATAAATGCAATGGTTTTGGGGAGAAGTTAATGTTAAGAGTTGCCTACAACTGTTGCAGGAAAAATACTTGGGACTTTCTCTGTGGAAAGTATTTTTCCAGTGATGTCAGGTGTAGAAAAAAAGAGTAAATTAGAGTGCCTGATGCAAGTTAACTAATGGAGTGGGTTTTGGTTTTAAGAGTTTTTCTGTGTCTACTTTGCAATGTTTTCCTCATGTAGTTGCAAAAATTTTAAGAGGACTTGTGTTTCCCTGGTCTTCTACCCCTTGCTTTTTTTTTTTTTCCTGAGTGACAACAAAGCACACATTAACACAGACTTCCTAAAATTTGTACTTAAATTCAAAATCTTATTTTTTTATCAAAGTAACTTAAAAATACAGTTTTTTATTTTAGAAAGCTTTTTCATTTCAAGAGATGAAGATAGTCCATGATATGCTTATTGTCAGGAAAACAAAGAGAATTGTAGTTTCAGTATTTTTATCCTCTTTTAGATGTGTCTTACCTGATTTTCAGGACGTAGTAATTCATTATGAAAACTTAACTTTCCTCTGTCCTATTACAGAAGTAAAGCTACAACAGTTAGTGATATGAATGGAATGAAGTCTCTTTCTGGCAACAAGGTATTTATCCACTGAGACTTCTTTTCTTTCTAATAACTCGTACTCGGCTATATTTTTTAGTATTTAATATTCATGAGAGACTCTTGAGTTAATGGCTTTCTTAACATGTAATATCCTAAAAACTACCTGTTTCTTTGGAAAGTAATGTATACTTTTGATGTGCTGCGAGGTGGATAGGGTCCTTTTTAGTGCTGCTTAGTTCTTAGATTTGTTCTGGCATGGTTAAAAGAACACCATTTAATTTTTTTTTTCAAAGCTCTTTATGCTCTATGTATTTTTAGCATTTCCATATTTCAGTACAAGGCTTGAGCACTGTGATTGAAAAATGCAAAGCTGGATATGTCTGTGTAGTTGACCATTTAGCACTTTGTTCTGTTCCGTGCAGCACCTTGAGAGCAATGGGAATCCCACCTCATTGGTGTTGCCTAAAAAGGTTCTGAAATCACTTGATCCCTTGGTTTACAGAAACGTTGAATACGATGTTTGGCTCCGATCCAAATGGGGTGAGTAACAGAATACTTCAAAGTTGCAGCTTTTGAAAGCTGTGTGAAGTGAAGCCCTCCTGAAGAACTGATGCAAGTGGCAGTTTAGGTTTAGTTTGGTTTTCCTCACATGGGTCAGTGGGCAGACTTAGGGCCTGAACACCTGGTTTGCATTTTTACTCTATCAAGAAAATAATCCTTTTGGTATATTTAAACTAACAGTATATTACTGCTTCTGTATTTACAGATCAGCAAAAACAAGATTTCTCTATTGCTGCTGGCATGCAATACTCCATTGGAGATAAATGTAAAGTAAGTAATATTGAATCGTAGTTTAGAGACACATTAACATTTTGCTCAGGGTGGCCATTTTCCCTCTTTGATAACTATCTTGAAATTGCAACTTTCTAAATACTCTTGGCTTGTGTCTTCAGCTGAGGATATACTTGTTCTTTAATTGTTGGCAGTGTTCATGACTTACAGCATACGTACGACTGATCAGTGCAATTTTGCTCCACAAGTTAACTCCAAGAGTATATGTAATAAGATGACTGGGAGCCTCAATGTTAAGCATGGAACTGTAGATCCATGTATTTATGTCTGACATTGGAGATAGTGATTACTCTTTGTTTATTAGTTTTGATAAAATCTCAGTACTTCCAAGTAATGAAGTACAGCTTGCTTTAATTACTGCAGATCCTGAAGTTTTGGGCGATTCTTCCTCTCAGGGTGTTGCAAGTGTGTTACACAATTGGTCTTCAAATTCTGTTAAGATTTATATGAAGTGTTGCTGCTTAAGAAGAAGCAAGGTTTGACATGAAATTCTCAATTTATAGATTAGTCTCCTTAGGTGTATTAATTAAACTGATGGTACTTGGCTAAACATGTTTCTTTCTAGGACATTTGACCATCTGTTAAAGTTACTAATATTAGTGATAAAATATTCAGTTGGGGGTTGGGGTAATTATGCAAAACAGGAGCTCTTTCAGTTTGTACTTTTTTATTTGTGTGATGGAATCAACCATAGTGACTAAGCTGCAGGAAAAACACATCTCCAAACTGGAAAAAAAAACCCAACCACAAAATACCCCACAAGCCCTCAACACCCTGGCCCCCAGACCAACCTAATGCTGAGTCGATTATTTATTGCTTAATAGTACTTAATAGGCTTAAAATTTTCATTTAAGACCCTAAGGCTGTCTTGTGTAGTATTTATTGAAGGGTACAAATATTAGGAGAGAACAATCTGGTAATTAATACATTCTCTCTGTCAAATTATATATGTATATGGCAAGACAGTAAATACATAATATAAAAAACATGGGAAGAAAACATGAATAGTGAAAATTAAAGTTGGCCAAATTAATACAACTGTAAAGCCAAATACTGTAGTGAAACATAAAGAAACTTATTTTTTATTCAACAGAATAATTTTAAGATCATTGAATGTCAGTCAAACAGGTAGCACTATGATCATGTCTGAAGAACTTCTTTTAGTTGTTCTTAAAAAACCTTTTGAAAATAACTCCTGAAGTAATTGGTGTTCATTATGTTCCTAATTAGACTACATCTCACTGAAGTGAAGTGGATTTTAATGGGGGAAAGCTTTGAGTTGTATTGTGAGAGAGAGTGTTTTCAGTAAAGCTGAAAAGCCTGGCTGCACGATTGCTTTTAACTTTCTCATGTGGTTTTGAAAAGCATATTTCATTAAATAGTGTTCCCCAGCAAGCTGTTTGTTTGTGGGCTGTTTGTTTAGTGTTGTGTGTGTGTTTGTTTCAATAGTATTTTTATTTCTTTTTGAAGAAGCCATAGAGATTGAAGATTGTTTTTGATTCATTTACTAAACTGTGTGTGTATTTCTCAGGTCTTTAGTTGCCCAGAGGAAAAGTTGAGTTTCTAATGTTGATATTTTAAAGTGACTTCTTCTCACAGTCCTCTTTAGAGCTAATCCACTTTTTTTTCTTACTCTTGTTCTCTGCAGGTGCGCTTAGACCATAATGGGAAATTTTATAATGCCCATATTCAAGAAGTTTTTTCAGAGAATGGGCCAGTTGTTGTATTTGTAGAAGAGCTTGGAGCAAAGTGAGTGCTTAATCTCTTTTGGGAGGGAGCACCAAACTGAACAAAGCATTACTTTGGTTCAGAGTTAATCTTCAGCCCCTGAAATGTATCTGTTTCTTTACTTGGAACAGTACTACCACAGATTTGTTAAGAAAACAGAATACTATTAAACAAAAAAGAAAAATTGATTATTACTTCATACTCCTTTATGTAGTGCCAAGTAGTCTGGGTATACTATAGTATAGTTGTGGTGTAGAACAGTAACTACATTAATAGTATTTTAATTTTATTTTTTGTGCACAAGATTCAATCCTAAACAGATTGTCACCAGGCTAATAAGGTGTTGCTTATACTCAATAATTAGATGCTGGATTTGTGACAAGCTTTTCATACTGAAAGATCTGTTAAAGCACCGAGTTCCTCTGATGGTTGAGTAGCTCTGCCTGATTTTATACAGAGTTGCTGTTTAGATCAGCATCATCTTTGGCCTACCTGGGACAAATTAAAGTTGTTGCTGTGGATTTGATGGTTTTGGTTGTGTGGGGTGGGGTTTTTGTTTGTTAGGGTGTTTTGGTAGGGAGGGGGCAGGGAGAGAGCAGTTTGAGACATCCCGAGCTCTGCTGTAAGTCCTGTGACTTCTGGGTCAAAAAAATCCACATTGATTGTATTTTGGGAAGAGGAAACACTTTCAATCAAGGTAAATGAGAAAGATGCCCATTAATCTCATTTGATCTCTATTAAAAAAAACATACTGCAAGATATGAAGATTATCTTGCAGTTTGAACCCATTTTAAATTGGAGTTTAACCCGTTAGAATGTCTGCCTTTCAAGTAATGTAAACAGTTGCTTGGACAGCATCCTCACTTAAAAAGGCAGTAATTGTTCTGGGATATGCACCATCAATGTAACATCTTTCAATTCTGGCACCTATTGCAGGGTTGGTAATAAATTTATCGAAGTATATTGCTTTTATTTAAGTACATTGCTTTTTGTGACCATCCCCTTTTTCTGTCTGCCCTGAAGACATTACAATAGGCACTTCACAAATGGCTGATAATTCCTTACTGATAAGTTTGTATCAACTTACAGTTTTATGTAAAAAGGGAAAAAAAAGGGGTTGCTGTTCTATATATTGCTTGAGTGTAATCATAAATGCAAAGGATTTTAAATGCAATGTTCTCAAAAATGGGAAGATCTGTCAGTATTAATGAACATGTGCTATTAATTTATGCAAGTCCCTGTCTGGTCTTTTAAGATATTATTCTCTCCATAATTCCTTGTTTTGTAGGCATGCTGTCTCACTGAAGAGCCTTAAACCTCTTCCACAGACCTCTCCTATGGAGGGCTGGAACACTGTGCCAGGGAAGAAGATAAAAAAGTTTTACCCAACATGGGGGCAGAATGCTCAGCCTGGTAGGACTGTACCTTAGTGTGGCACAATCTTCTTTGTCAGATGTTTTGTCCCATAGAGCTTAAGAAAAATGATTAAAACTAAAGTCTTACCTGTTTTCACATTGCTATCACAGATGCAGAGTGCAGAGGGCCAAAGAATCAGAGCAAGTCAATCAAACCCCAGTCAGCACTACCTCCTCGACTTCAGCATACTGTGGGAACCAGGCAGCATCAGTTCTTGTGTTCTGGGCCCCAACCTCATCAGACCTCAACTGAGCAAAAAGCTCCCGTCAGGAATCCTTCCCAGTCTGCAAGGTAAAGCTGCAAACAGCATCTTCTCTGGCTTGAACTCTTGACTGAGCATCTGGAAGCCCAGGTGCCTGCTTCAGATGCTTCCAGCATACTCTTTTTGAAATACGTTGCCATTGAATTCTTAGGAAGTGTCCCAAGTCCTTAAGAATACACACAGGAAATAATAAGCACAGGAAATTATAATAAATTTTTTTTTTCTTGCATGGCAGAAACTGCCTGCAAAGCCACATTTTTTTTCTTGGAACATGGATGTTAGTGTGGATTTTGTTGTACTTGTTTTTCTTTTTGGTTGGGCTGAAATAATGTTGCAAGTGCTTATTGGGCATGGCTAAGATCTCTCAGCTTCTGCTGAACCTGTCATAGGGGGCTGCTTTGTGTTCTGACTTAGAAGTCTCTGAAACACTCCTGGTGTTTTGCCTGCATTTGTTGGTAGTGACTTTTTGATTCCTTGGGCTGCTACAGTAGAGTTTCTATTTCCATCATTGCATCTTTTTTCCCTCCTAACCCACAAGTTTGTACTGGATTTGATCTGGAATTTCTTAGTCCAAGTGATCCTGCTTTGTTTTTTCCCTCCAGGAAAGTGGAGCGTGAGCGAAGTGAGGAGCTGAGCCATGGCAGCAGGGACTGTAACTACTTTGGGCTGTCTCCGGAGGAGCGCAGGGAGAAGCAGGCCATAGAGGAGTCCCGTTCCCTTTATGAGATCCAGCAGCGGGATGAACAAGCTTTTCCTGCTCTTTGCAATGTATGCTGTATTCCTTGTAATTAACAGTGCATTTTCCATACTTGCCTGTGAACCTTTCATTAGCCATTGGTTTGCTGTCCTTGAATCACACTGCAATGCAAAAATTAGGAATATTTATTTTGCACTCACTTTGTAATTAGAAATACAGGTATCTACGATGCTTTATATGTTAAAGATAAGAAAATACACGTAGTAGTTTATCTTGGGAATAATTGAACATCCACCACACAGGGCTTTAGGCATGTAATTATGGGAGACAGATGAGCATCTGTAGCTGTAGGATTTTGGAGAGATCATTCTATTGATACAATTTTAATGAAAGTGGGTGGGAGTCTCAGTACATCCAGGGAAGTGAGCATATTCTGTGGGTAAGGTGCTACTCTCCACTTAGGTTTGTTCTAGAGATGTGTGGGGCTTTTTGGGTTTAAATCCTGGGGCAAACAGAAACAAGAATAAGGCTAGGAAGAAAGACTGAAGCCTAAGGGACAGAGGTTGCTCTCTCCTCCTGAGCAGTAACAGTTTGCTGTATTTACTCACTTGCATGAATGCTCTTAAGGGACACTTGGCAAAATTTAGCAATGAAGGAGAAAGAGTGTATGAATCTGCAGAATACTGAGCCAGATTCCCCCCTTCCCCTTTCTGCTTGTCACAGACATAAATATTATTTGTCATGAAGGCATTATAGTATCATAGCAGGTGATGGTGAAGTGTCACTGGACTGATTACATAAAGTGATATTTCTGCTTTTGTCAACTTCTTCAGAACCAGTCAGTCTGTCAGGCTGCTACACAGACTGTGGATAATGTAAACCAGAAAAAGTTCTCGAATAATGAAAGAAGAAACAGCAAGTGGACAGCAGAGGTGGAAGAGCAGAAGGAGAAAGGTAAAACTAAATGGGTTTAGATAATGTCTCTTTTTTTTGTTTGCTTGGTTTTGTTACCAGCCTCAGAATTTATTCAAAATGAGGCATCTGTTTAGGCATTGAGGGGGGAATTATCCTAAGCAGCAGTACCAAACTAAACTGGGCTGGAGTTAGGAAAGTACATTTCCCTGCTTCGTGAATGTGGCCGAGAGAGTAGACTTCTGGCTGGGATTTTTGTAATAAATGAGAAGAGAAATGAGAGAAACAAACAGACTTATCAAAGCTACCCTAAATTAGATCTTTTTGAAACTGTAGAGTGTGTGGCAGAAAGTGCCAGTGGAAGAAGCCTTAAGAGTAATTTATGAGAAAAGCAAGTAAAAGTGTTCACTGTGGCATGGTTAAGAATTAGTATACGATGGTACAGGAGAGGGAGAAGATAGTGTACAGAAGGGTTGGAAAAACAAACCTGTTTACAGTAGAAAGTGCTGTCACATGGTTAAAATTTTGTTTGGGTTTTCTCCCTCCTCCCAGTCAGTTACAACACTTTAGCTTCTCTTCATGGACTTAAAGCTTTTCCTCTTCTGTGAGGAAGTGGAACATGGCAGTAATAGATGAAAACTGGGTACCAGGAGGAAGGTAGTTAGCCAATCTCTGCTGATTGCAAAGGAATTTTTTTCCACCTTTGCAAAGGAACATTCACGTTTTTAAGGAATGTTCATGTAGAAAAAGCTGGAGAGAAAGTAAAGACTCCAGTGTCATCATGGATTTGGCATGATGAAGGGCATGGCATGTTCAGCTTTCTGTGCTTTTTGTGACGCTCTGGATTGCGTTGCCTCTTGTGAAACTAGGTTAACAGCCCTATGGGAATCAAGTATACTTCCTTCTGAGTGTTTAGGGATTCTTATTGCTGCTCAGGGATTTGGCAGTAATTCTCAAAATCAATACTGTTTCCATTTATACTGTTGTCTAGTTGTGACAGAGTATATAACAAGCTTTTAAAAGGTCTATATCTGCTATTGATAATCTGGGCATGAGTGTGATTGACAAGCAGTGGTAGCCAGGTCTGAGCATAAGCCAGAATGTGAAGAACTTGTTCAGATCTTATTATGTCATGACTGTTTTTCAACACTGTCTTCCCCACTGAAGTGTTTACTGGTGCTTGAGAAGTGAAGGTTTGTGAAGCAGTCTGGAAACTTTCCTAGATCTTTTAATGCACTGCAACGTTCTAAACTGTTTTTACTCAGTCAGAAGTAGACAAGACTTTGAGCTTCTGTTATCTTAACACTTGAATATGAAAATGCCGATCAGAGCACTTTCACTTTAAGCACAGTACAAACTTCTGTTTCATTAGGAGCAATTTAGGATTAATATATTTAAAGGGACAGCTGCATTTTATTCCTGCTTTCTCCAAGCATCACTGAAATGGTTTCCAAACATCAGTAAAGAACTCCTGTAGAGCTTGGAGAACCCAGGGTGAAGTAGTTGCTCTTTTACTGCCCGAACAACTGTTTGTTTTAGGATGCTTTGATCTTTGGTAAAAATAGAAATTTAAGTTTTCTGAAGTAATATATACTAAGATACAGGTTTGATTTTGAAAGTTTAATTTTGGAAAGACAAACTAACTGGCTTAAGTTGTGATAGCCATAAGTGGTGTAATGGTTCATTTACTAGGTTATGTCTTGGTGTTGCAGAGTCAAATTCCAGGCAGATCCACTTAAGTCAGAAGCTTGAGCCAAATTCATCTGAGGTAATCTTAAAGAAAAGACCAAATTTTTTTTTAATGTTATTGCTTCTCTGATACATGATTAGCAGAGCAATAGCTGCCTTCAGAGCTGTGATTGCTGCTGCTGCTTTAGAGCTTTTAGTGAAATACTCCTAAGGCTGGAGGCTTGTATTTCTGTCAGCTTTCCTCAGCCCTGTAATCTATACATAGTCTTTTTCTGCAATTGGAGTCCTCAAACCTGGGCTATCGAGAGTGCTTACGAATCTGGATTTGTAATTGCTTAGTACAGTCTGTACTTTCAGTATAATGGGACCACAGAAGATTTGATGTTTGCTAATAGCTACTGTGCTAACAGACCATGAGCTCTGAAGTTCAGTGAAGATTTGTGGCCTCTTGTTGGCTTTTAACCTTTGCTGTCCTTTCAATGAGCGAAATGTCACACTAGTATAATATGTGATGGGTGCTTAGCCCACTTTGTATGGAGTGTGGTTTATTTTTATTATTTTGTGAATAACTGTTTGTAAAGTTAATCTGACTATTAGACTAGCGGTGTATGTTGTTTCTAACTTTGCTTTAGAAGAATAGTCAAGATGAGAGTTATCCAAAAGCTTCATCTCCTTTGGAACAAGTAAAAACAGATTCTCCGATTCTTGCTGAGCAAGTAAGAAATGTTTGTTTGATTTCAAAGTTTTCCAGTCAGGACACTTCAGACAAAGGGGAGCTTCATCACAGCCACGTATGTATTACAATACTGGCTTTTAATTACATGGTCATTATGGTGATAATGCTAAAATTTCATATTTACAGTTAGGAATCTGTTATGTCAAGTATAAAGATTGTAAAAGGACAGCCCTTGATAGAAAAGTAAAAGTATATCTATTCTTTCCTGAGAGAGGGGTTATTTCATACCTTTTTACCAAGGTAACTGTGCTTTTCCCTTTAAATTCTTTAGCTTTTCCTTCTCAGGTTTCTCCGAGGTTATTGGTAATTGCTTGTTGAGGGTGGCTTTTCTTTTGGGTGGGAGATATTTAAAGCTTGAGGAAGTGGTTCCAGCACTGATGACTCTGTGGTACAGGCGTGGTTGGACAGAACTCAGAGCAGAGCTCTCCACACAGCGATGCAGCTCAGGTTTCTTTGGGTATTTTCCTAGTTAGT
The DNA here is from genome assembly GCF_030490865.1 of Poecile atricapillus. Lineage (NCBI taxonomy): Eukaryota > Metazoa > Chordata > Aves > Passeriformes > Paridae > Poecile > Poecile atricapillus. The sequence continues at coordinate 19,512,676 of NC_081252.1, forward strand.
ACTTCCATGTGGGGATGGTGGTAGTCCAGATAAGACTGAGCCCTCAGGGTCAGCAGCCATGATGGGATTTAGATTTGTTTGTTTTTACAGAACCTGACCGAGTGCTTGCCGACCATTACTCCAACGCCCTCTCCAGTCTTCTCTGAGGTGCATTTACCTCCAGCAGTGCCTTCTGTACCAGCCATTGTGCCAGCTTGGCCAAGTGAGCCAGCAACATATGGACCAGCAGGTTTGCAGAAATATTAACATTAATCAGAAGTTACTAACCCTGGAAATACTTCAACCCTCTTACTAAGTTGAAGATACCCCCAGGAGACACTGGCTCATATAATTCCACATTCCAAAGGCAGACATTCATAGGAATGTATTTTCTCACTGCTGAAAGCTGGTGAGAGTTCTAACAGATCTTTAATTGCCTGTATGTATAGTTTGCTTGACTCTCAGCCTGAAGGTATGAGAGAGTAGTGTACTTAATTGGCTGTTTTTCCTCTTGAGTGGGATAGCATTGAGTTTTGAGGATCTGCTTAAGGTAGAACATATTGTCAGCATGTTGAAACCTGCTAAGTGTTTGTGCTCTGTGTCCCATATAATAATAGACTCCTTAGTTGACTGAGGCCTCAGCTTGGGGCTTGTATGTCCGGAACTAATGAGATCCATTTGGACCTGAGTTGCAAAGCATGTGTAATGGGTTTTTGTGTGCTGTGCATATCTTGTGGTCTGTGGAATTAGCTTAGGATCAATAGTGCTCATTAGATCAGGTGCTGCATTTTCTCTCACACTGCTGTTTCTGTACAAGAACTAGCTTTCAGATCAGCCTCCTCTGTTCACATGAGACAGAGGCAATCCTGGCTCACTTGACTGTGTCTGTGACAGAAGATGTGCAGCCAAGTTGATCTAAGCTCAGATTTAGAGTTGACTCTAAATGACTAGTCAGAATGACAACTTCAGCGATTCACATAGAAGTTGCAGTTCCTCCATTTTTTCCTCCTTCCTATTTCCTCCTGGCATTCATAATTTTAAAAAGAAGCATGGGATCAATTTAGCTATTTCTGGAAAGCTTAACCTACTTGTTTCATTCTTTCTGAAAACTATTCTTTGCATTTTGAATCCTGCTTTTCTGATGTCTTTTGGTTTGTGATTATTTATTTATATATACATATATATTTTCATATATTCATTTTTCATAGATTATATTTTCATTATTCATATTTCCTATATCCATTCATATTGATACCTGTTTTGTTTCTATATATGTTTGTTGCGTTTTTTTCCCTCTAGGTATTCCAACCCAAATACCTGCTTCTTCACTGATGCCAGGACCAGCAACGGGACCTGACTCTATTGTATCACAGGCTCAGGTAACATCTGCTTCAGTTGCTGGAGTTCCTGTGTGGCTACAAGCAGTTAACCAGCCTTTAATGCCTTTGCCTCAGACTCTGAATCCCTATCAGGATCCACTATACCCTGGATTCCCTTTTAATGAAAAGGGAGAAAGAGCCGTTGCACCTCCTTACTCCCTGTGCAGTACTGGGGAAGACTTACCTAAAGGTGAGAAGTCTAAATTTTACACCATTTTTCCAAATAGGTCTTATTTTCGTAAAATGTAGATAAACACAACTTTTTTGGGTCCTGTTGTCATTCTTTGTCAAAAGATCTAGTAGTTCCATGATTTAGGATGTGGGAGGGACTACTGAACAGAATTGTAACTCTTTAGTTTGCATTGTCAATGTTGTGACTTTCAAGTGGTCACACCTGGAAATCTGGTAGGATGATTTTGTGTCTTAGCTTGTCCCACCATAACTTGAGGTTTTGTGCATGTAAAGAATTGTCTTTGGAGAACTGCTCCTGTCAGAGTAATACGTTTGCTCATGTCATTTAAAAGCTGTTGAGTATTTCCTTAATAATCTGGGAAAATACAGGTTTTGGCATACCATGAATGCAACGTATGCCCATAGAGAACATCTCATGTCTGACTGCACAGTGGTGTTTGTTTAGTGAACTGTTTCTTTAAAAACTAGTTCACAGACTGTTAAAGCTGAAATTTAAACTGCTGTTGTGTTCTAGATATCTTCCTGTGGCAAAAAACCCACAACTAATCAATTGAAGACAAGCAATAATACCAGTGTTCTCTACTGAAATGGAACTTTATGCAGTTTTTGTATCAGATGAAATATTTTAGGTCTTCATAAATATTTTTGTTCTTGTTTTTTTAGATAAGAACATTCTTAGATTTTTCTTCAATCTTGGTGTGAAGGTAAGTCTTCAAACTTACTTATGTTTTCATGTTGGTTATAGAAATCGCTTGTAAATAATTGTCGGAACTTGGAGTGCAGGAGTTTTGTTGCTGTACATTTCAAGTCCATCTTTCAGTTTGAAGTACTTTCTTATTTTGTGTTCTGTTAACTGGGATTCCAGCAATTGTCCACAGTGCAGTTCAAGTCAGCAAAAGTCAAATTCATGTCAACAGCATAGTGAGCACTATTGGCTTCCTGCTCTGGCTCCACGACCAGCAAATTTTGCTTTTCAAAGTCCCAGATAAATCCTAAGTGTGAAGATGCTTATTTCAGATCACATGCATAGGGAATGAGAAAATGCCCTCAGACTGCAGCCCTGGCTGTGTACTGGCAAAGCCACTGCACTACAGATCCCCAAATCTTTTCCTTAAGTAACCTGCATATTTGTTCCTTCTGCTCAGGTTAATAACAGTATTTCACTTTTTTCAGCAATTACAGTAGTGTGTATGTGTAAATGTGGTGCAAATCTGTGTGTGTGGTTGGAGAAGAGGTTCAGCCAACATTTTCCATTGCTTGGCAAGGACTGGCTGTTTGCTTTATTTCTCCCTTCTGCACGTAAAAATGTTCCTTTTTTACTTTCTTTACTCCTTATGTCAGGCAGAGGACTTGGGGCAAGGTGCTGGGAGATCTTGGGCTGATTTCAAGGGACTTTTGCCATAGCAACAATATTCTTTGGTGTCTGGGCATGGAAAGAGGGAATATTCAGCACAGTTTCCAATGTAAATTTGATACCTCTGCCTAATATAAGTCTCTGTGCTTAATAGGAAATCTGTAAGTTGTTAATTAGCAAGTGTCACCACAATGCATTTAAACAGCTTCAGTTTCCTAAGCTGACAGTCTTGGGACTCTCCTTACTGCTACTGTGGATTATTAGGATCTAGCCAGTCGTTTTGGTACTTCAGCACCATCTGCTGGTCCCAGCCTATGTTCTAGCGGCTGCGCTGCTCCGCTGGTGTCTCAGGGTACAGCAGGCCCGGGATATACTCTCTGCATTGTCTGTCTGCTGCTCTGCTCCAGACCTTGCCCTGCCCACACCCTTCCAGTGCACATTTAGAGGGAGAGCCTGCAGAGGAGGTCTGCCTAGGCTTTTCAGGATGGTTTGCTCCAGGGACTGTTTACAGAGTCCAGTTCATTAAGGTGGAGGTAGGGAAAAGGGAAGGGGTCACAATCTGAGGTTATCTGAGGATAACTTCAGTGCTGTGGCCTTTGCAAAGTGAGGTCTAGTAGAGTAACTTGCCAATATAAATAAATTGCCAGTAGAATAATTGCCAATAATTAAGTGTGATTTTGGAAAACTAGTTTGAAATGTTTCTCTTCAAACACATAGCTAGAGCTTGACTTACTGTGTCAAACTTTGTCTTTAACCATATAGAAATTGAAGTAACTGTTGACCATTTCAACTGCATTTGGAAGGAAAACAAAAAATAAGAACACCATGCTAGAGTCATAGGATTTAGAACTGAGGGCAGTCACTGTAAAGAAAATTAACTTTTATCTCCTATAATTAACTGTTTCAAAATGGTAAATGACTGGTGTACTTTTGTGTCTGTCTGAACATTCAAAAGACCAAATAACTGATTTTTTTTTCCCCCCTGCTGTCTTGCAGGCATACAGTTGTCCCATGTGGGCACCCCATTCTTACCTGTACCCCCTGCACCAGGCCTATTTAGCTGCTTGTAGAATGTACCCAAACGTGTCCCTTCCTGTGTATCCGCACAACCCCTGGTTCCAGGAGGCTGCTCCCACTCAGAACGAAAACGAAACCGCACGACCAAACAGGCACTTTGCTGTCCAGACCGAGGCCAGGTCCAATGGTCAGATTCCACAGGTTGACAGATCTCCATCACTGCCTCTGATCATACCTTCAGCTCAGGTGACAGAAAGTCAAGGACAGGTCTGTGTCGAACCAGAGAATCCAGCGCAAGCTCTTCATGCGAACTACGAGGAGTCCCTGAGAGGGAAGAATATGTTCCCGCAGCCGCCCTTTGGACACAATCACTTTCTAGGAGCTGTTCCAATAGCACCTCCTTTCTTTCCTCACTTCTGGTATGGGTACCCAGTTCAGGGTTTCATTGAGAATTCAGTAGCAAGACCTAACGTCGTCTTGTCACCTGAGGATAAAGAGGCAGCAGTTGGCACCTCTGCCAGCATGTACGTGGGCAAAGAATGCAGCCCTCCAGTTCCTGGAGTGAACTGTGCAGAGCAGCTCCAGAAGAGCAACAGTGGCAGCGGCTCCAACACCGTCCCATTCCCAGTGGCTGCTGCAGGGACTCCGAAAGACGCTTCAGCCAGGGCGCCTCAGCTGGAGCAAACCTGTCCATCGTCTGCTTCTAAGCAGAAAGCAGATGGGCAGCAGCATCGCCCTCCACAGACACAGGGCCCAGAGAGGCCAACGGCAGGGCCCAGCACGCAGCCACTGCTGGCAGAACCTCCCAAAAACGAACTGAAACCCGGCACTCCTGGCCGGAAGGAGAAGCCTGCTAAAGGGAGAGAGTCCAAGGGGGCTGGGAACGTGCAGACGGAAAGCAGGGCCCAGAGAACGAGGGAAGAGAGCTCTGAAGATGACACTGAGGTTTCTGACATGTTGAGGAGTGGCAGATCCAAGCAGTTCTATAACCAGACTTACGGAGGAGGCAGAAGGCCCAGACCTGACAGGGGTTATTCCAGCAGGGGAGGATACCAGTTCCAAAGAAACGAGGAGGCCTGGAAAGGACCACCCAGCAGAAGCAGAGATGACGGCTACCAGTATCAGAGAAACTTTAGAGGGCAGCCATACAGAAATGACAGGAGAAGGGCAACACTGGGAGATAATCAGAGGGGGCAGCAAGCATAAAATGAGTGGATAATTGGAAAATTTAAGAAGCAAAAAGTAATTTGAAGTAGCAGTTTAAAATCTTAATTTCTTTTTAGTGAAGTTCAATGATACATTTAATTTTTGGCTAATTTGTGGCAAGTAAAGACTAGGAGGATGTCAAGTCCTACATAGGGTTTTTGGGGGGATTTTAGAGTTTGTTTGGCTTAGCAGTTTTTCTTCAATGTCAAATTAGGAAAAAAAAAATAGGTTTAGTATTGGGTTATTTTTTTTCCCCAAAAGGTTTGCGTTTGTGATAGAAGATGGGTATGTGCGTTTACTAGAGTGACAAATGACAGCATTTGATGTGATCTAGATTCTAAAATTGACAGTAACATTGCACCAAATATAAATGTATATTTTATCATTCAATGCCTTAGTTCTGAACTGAGCTAAAGGAATTCTCAGCCTACTGCACTGTTGTCTCTGATATGCTTCCAACCCAAAGGCCTTTCATCTCAAAAAGAAAAAATATCTGTCAAACTTGAATGTTTCTCTTGTGTGTTACACGTATGGCAGCCAGCTAACCCTGTGTCTTAGGTATGTTGTATATAGTTCTTTTCATAATCATAGGGTATATTTTTGAATTTTAAAAAGCATTTATTTGTTGAAATCAAAATCAAGACAAGCAGTCAAGAATACCTGTGTATGAACTGATAAGAATGGCTGTTTCCACCATGAATTCTTCTTAATGCTGGTGTGACTAGAATGGTGCCTATGCCAACTGAATAATTACAAAGACAATAAAAATGTAGATGCTATGCATTTCCAAAATAATTCTGCATCTGTTATAATAGCAGAAATTTTTTTAATGCCACTTTAACACTAATGCACTGACAAATCCTAGATATTTTGTGAGGAGATGCATAAAGTACGTGTTACGTTTTTTTAAGTTTGTACGATTGAGCTACTGTTCAGTATTCTTTTGTTGTTGCACTGTTGATGTTTTGCATGTACAACTCCTTGCTGGAACTACTTTTAAAAGCAAGAATGGAGAGTCTCAGTGTGCTCTGCTCTTCCCTACAATTCAGAAGAAAGTGGCTTCTGCCTTATATTTTTACACTGTGTCAGAGTTCTGATGCTGTTTCTTCTGAGCCCGGTTACGATCTCCAGTGTTCCTGTTGCCTTTGCAGTCTGGATGTTCAGCTGTCCAGGCTCGGAGAGTGCAGTGTGCACAGTATTCACTCAGCTCTGTTGCTCTGTAAAATTGAACTGTTGTGTATATTTTTATATCTCTGTATACAGTAGTATAGGTGATGGTACCCATTCATTGTGTCTGAGATTGTACACCCTTGGTGCAGAAACCAGAGTGATAGTTACATGATAAAAAGTTTGTTTTCAGATGCATGCTATGTATAAAACCCTAATTAAAATAAATGTTTTGTCTTTTCACTTGCTTTCTAAATTATATTCATGTATTTAAACCTTTTGCAATGGCATTCAATGAAGTGTTGTTCTTACAGAGCAGGTGTAGTAAGCAGCAGAATGATGAATAGGATCTGGCAAGCAGCAAACAAAAAGAAGCCATAAACTTAATTTGGAGTTCTTGTTTGTAGGGGTAGGGGTCATGCTGGAAGCTTTTTGGTTGTTCTTTTTCAAATCTAAATACTTTTTCATTCAGAAATGTATTCAGGATTTCAAGAGGCAATCTTCACATTTTCAGGTAGAGAACAAGCACTGAGGGATTTAACTGTTGTTACCATTGTGATTCTCTGTTTATTTCAGCTCCTTTCAAAAATGTAAAGAGGGCTGTTTGTTGAGTTTACTGATGCATTTTAAACTCTCAACTCCAGCTTTTGTGGACAACCGAAATTTGTGCAGCAGTCACTGAACTAATCATCCTCTCCTAGAGCAGGTAGTTCATCACAAGCTTTGTTGCAAGAATGAAGGTGGTAATGCTTCCTGCAGAAATTTATGGGGAAACACTGGGGAAGAGAGGCACGGCAGTAACTGGGAGGGATGTGCTTCTAGAATTTGCTTTCAAAAGCCAGCTTCTTTCAGCTGGGCCTACATGGCCTTGCTACTCTAGGACAGTGAAGGACTGGAAGGTGTAGATAGAATTTCTCCAATGCTGATCAAGTAAGTCTGGTTTCCTCTCTTGCTGAAGAAGTAGACCGACTGGCCCAACCTCTGGCCTGGGGCAAGATGTTTTAGACTGCAGGATCCTCCTGTTAACATATGTAATATTTAGTATATAATGAGCTGTGACACACAGCTGAACCGCATCTTTACCTTATCCTTATTACAACTGATAGAGAAGATCACACAACATCAGTCCAAAGGGAGTTAAGCTGTACAGAGGAGAACAAGTTTAGTCAGCTTTTTGAAGTTTCTGTCTGATCAGGGTGGTTGTGTAAGGATGCATTCAATACTTCTGCTTCTTTAGGGAGTCCCTCTGCAGGTGTGGAACAGGTGCATTGCTGTTACAAGACACAGGGAGGTAGTTTGTATATACAGTACTCAGTACTGCCAGAGTTATGAAATAACCATGTTACTAACACACAGAATGGCAAATCACAAAAAACCCCAAATTCTTTCTGTAGCTTCTGGGGCAAAAATGTAAACAAGGGACAAAGCCAGGTTTTGTCATGGTGTTTTTCACATGCCAATAAAGACAGACAACTGTTTAATGAAAAATACCCTTCCTTTTAAGATACATAGCTGAAAGTTGTTTTTATGTCTGCTTAAGTAAGCAGGAACTTTTAAACTTTCCTTCAAATGATTCCCTGAAGGACTTTCATGTATATGGAAGTAAGTTTTTAACAAGGTTTTTTAAGTTAATTTCTTTTTTTTCATAGTAAGGATCAATACTTTTACTTTAGGGAAAAGTAACTTCTGCATCTTAGCCATATATTTCTTTTAGATTATTTCACTGATTATTTTCATCTCACTAGGTCTAAGAACACACACAGGGACAGATGATTAAAAAAAGGTGTAGCTACCTTCTTTTACATTCTTTGTACTGCATCTTCTGTGGGTGCTACAATGTGAGAAAAGGGTGTGTGAGATTATATAAATATACATGCTTCTGAATTATTAATTGAAGAAATTCTGCAGTGTCACAGAAGAGTTGTAAGTTAGGTCGATATTTTATTTTTGAAACCCTCAGCCAGAGAGATTTAACCTTTTTAAAAGGAGTCACTCCTGTAGCGTAACATTCTTAGTAAACTTTCCTCTTATACAGAAAACAGCTTCAAAGATTTATTTTAAAATGAGGAAGTTCAGTCAGTACTTGGTACATGAGTAGGATATATTGAATTGAAAACCTCCCTTAAATTTTGAAAAATCAGGAGACCCATTTGCACAATTTCAAGGTGGTCTATTTTGAAATTATTACACTGAAAATAGGGCTGTGTCACCAAAATATACAAAGTGGCAGTTTTACTCAGACTAGGATGTTTACTGCTACTGTCTCATGTTAAATGCAGCAAGAGATTTTAAGCTCCAAAAGATTAATTGTTCTAAAACCTGATCTGAGCCATCTCATCACAGCTGTTTAGATTTCAATGTGCATTTCTGGATGCCAGTTAAAGATGCTGGGATTCAATATTTAGTCATCCAGGAAGAAGTAGTTTCCACTCTTCTTTTGTTCCACGTCCTTGGGAAGAGAAAAAAAGTCACCATTACTTGAAGTAGTCTTTGGCAGACTTGAACATAACTAAAATAAAAGACACTTATCTAAACTCCATTCTGCTTCCCTTATTCCTCTTTCTAGTTTACACTTGCTGTTTTTCCTGCACAGCAGAACTGCCCTGTCAATCTTCATTTTGTTCCATATTTTAAAATCTGGTTTCACATTAAACAATCACGGCTCCTGTACTGTAAAGATGTTCCTCTCTTACCTTGATGGAATTGAGTTTGTTTATTCTTGGTCTGTAATTGTTGGGGTCTCTTCTAAAAGTGATTTCAAGCTGAGATAAAAACTTATTCATTCCAGCCAAAAGAGTCTGTGGACTGTTGAGAGAGAAGAATATTTTAGCTACATTTTTAGAAGTTTTCTATCATACGATTACAGGCAACTTTGATCTCTGTCCTGGGCTCACTCAGGTCTGGAAATGCAAATGTGAGCTGTATTTGACATAACATGAAGTGCTACATTTCTAGTCGAACCCTGTCTCAGAAGCTGCTGAAAGATGAGAGTAGTATCTCATTGTGGCTTCCAGCTGTGACTTTTACTTTCTTTTTATTTTGTATCTACACGAGTGTGCTGGTACACTTCTATTCAAGGAAAAAACCTCCAACACTTGCACCATTCACAAATCTAACAAAGATTGTAACATTGCTTTCTCAAGTATGAGTGAATGATTTTGATTTTTGAATTTCAACACGTGTGTTCTGGGAAGAATACCACCAAAGCCAGGGTAGCAGAGGATTGCAGACACATGGCAGACCAATGTATTTACTTCATCTGGCTCATGCCAAGTACTCACTGTTCTAAAAGCCTGGTTTCTGATAAGGCTGCTCATCAAAAAGTCTCTATAATCTACATGAAATTACTTACAGGAACAAAAGCAGACATCAAAAGGGACAGCTCTGAAAGAGTAAATACACAATACATGCTGGCATCAAGACTTGCCCTTCACTACATCTGCATACAGGTACCATTAGTACGCTGCTTTCTTTTCATACATCTGAAAGTTATTTTCAGAAGGGTAGTTTACAGTTAGTACTTTTTTCATTCCTTGGTCTCTTTCAACTGTAATTTAGCCATCATGCAGTTGCTTAAGGCTTGATCTAGTTCTTGAGGGCTTAGTTATGTTCCCCAACCCTGCCCCAACTCTGGTTTAAGGCAGCCTGTAAGTGAGGATCAATCCCATTTTTTGTTCCACGATTCAAAACAAAAGTCAGAACCATTGAGACAGCCATGGATGCATCTTAAATTTCTGTAGGCAGAGATAATAATCTTGTTTAGTAATCCCAAAAAATCTCTTACCTGTTTGCCAGTGTGTTCTTGGAAGGAATGCCATCAAAAACAATCACACGATCAGCAAGATATGTAGCCATGATAAAATCATGTTCTACCACAAAAGCTGTTTTTTTAGCATGGAGAATGAAACTGAAATGAGGGGAAAGAAGAAAAGAGAGAGTAATGTAAACTCAATGTAATACTACTGCAAATTTCAGTTCCTTGCCCACCATGTGTACTCACCGTTTAATGACTCTGGCAGCCATCAGACGCTGTTCAGAGTCCAGATATGCTGAGGGCTCATCAATCAGATAAACATCTGCAGGTTTACCCAGACAAAGAGCTAACGCCACACGCTGCAACTCACCACCAGACAGCGTCTGGACCTGGTGGTGTGGGGGAAACAAGGCCATGCTTAGTTCAGGTACAGGTGGAGAGTTAAGACAATGAGGATGTTGATTCAAGAAATTAATACCTCCTGGTCAATGATGTTTTCTATCTGAAGAGGTTTCATCACGTCAGTTACAAACTGGGGGTGTGTATAGGCATCTCTGATCTTCTCATGAAGCAGCTGACGGACACTTCCCTAGCAAAAGGAAAATGCTGCTATTCAGTTTTATGCACCACAAGAAAACAAGCAGAAACAGAATAAAACAAAGTATTTATCTAAAATAGATATAGATATAAAATAGGCATAAAAGAATTTCCGTCTGTGCATTCTGTAGCAAACACGATACTTAATAAATAAGACTGAAATGTACCGTAGATTTAGGGCTGATTTTCTGTGGTTTGTAACTAACATTCAGGACTGGAACCTCACCTATAAAAAGACAAAATTAATAATGTAAACAAGAAAATTTCCAGTATCCTTAAAATAGGTTTCAGCTTAGGTGTAACACATTACCTCCTTCGTCAGGTGTAAGTCTTCCCGCAAGCATTCGGATAAATGTTGTTTTGCCAGTTCCTAAAATACAAGTTACACATTAATCACTTTTTAGTAATTTAAACCTCTAACAATTAAGTCACTGATAGAACAACAGCAAAGACTATTAAATAAAGAATACATTTCAAAATTAAGACTGCTTTGAGAATTCCTATATTAACTTCCAGAGTTTGCTACTACTTGCTTTTTCAAACGGAGGAGACATCTTAGAACTGCCACCTAAGTTTTTAAAATGGGGTAACAGGCAAACACAGTGGCACTGTTAACACTCAGTAACTTTACATTCTCCCGTCAGGGGACTCATGCTGTGGTGTCTTCACCAGGAAACAAACAGCTCAATCTGACTCAAACACAGTAATTTTGCAACCTGGCTCCCAAAGTGAAGAAGGCAGTATATTCAGGGCTGGAGAAACAGTTTCCAACAAAAATTGCACTTACCATTTTCCCCTAACATCACCATAATTTCAGAATCGGTGAATTCTCCAGCTACTATGGATAGTTCAAATTCTCCCATCTTTTTTTTCATTCCTGGATACTTGTACATACACATCTTTTTAACCTCTTCTTCGTTAGCTGTTTCAGCTACTTTAAATACCAGAGACGCATCTCGAAACCTTAGATTTTCTGTTGGAACATAGCCATCTAGGAAAATATTTATGCCTATAATGGGAGGAAAAAAGATCATTAAAAGAGGTCTGTAACAAAGTAGAACAAGATGAATTTCAATTCCTGGCTGTAAATTCCATTCAGGTAATGAGAATGCTGGATTTTAAATGCTGTGTTAAAAGAAGCAACAAGACCTCCTCTTTCAAGGTGTGCACATTATGCAAATTGAATGAAAAAAACCAGAACGGCTGGAGCAGCTCTTCCTGAAAACCCACTGTTAGTGATGTGTGTGGAGTTTAAAGGAACTCCTGCTGTCCGGCCCATTCTGTCAAAGCCAGTTTGCACTGAGTCTCAGCACTACAAATAGGGTTAATTCAGCTGAACACTATAGACCTCTGTACAGTGCAACCTCTCTCCTGCCCTTTCTCTACTGCTTATAGGGTCTTTTGTGTAACTCCACTGTTTACAAAACACCTGCAAGCATCAAAATGATGTCCATAGCAAGAGAAAAAGGGCATTTCATAATAAAGGTTTTTGGGTTGAGTTACAAATTTAGTTTCATGTAACACAGAAATTCTTCAAAAAATCAAGTTTTTTCATTGCTGAACTGTAACAGGAAGAGGACATGTTTATATAGCAAACAACTGCCATTTGCCATTTTGCTGTCTCTTTTGGGTATGTTTCAACAGAGAAATATGACAAGAATTACCTTCTCTTACGCTGAAAGGCATGGTAACAACACCATAAGCACTTGGCACACCATACAGGCAGCAGATAAAGTCAGAGAGATAATCTAACACACTTAGATCATGCTCTACAACAATAATGTACCTGAAAAACAGAGCCAGAGAAATATTTTTTTACTTCAATGTAAAACATTTTTCTTTCTTTTTTCTTACTCTAGTCTTGCATCAAAACAGGAGTTACCAACGTGATTTTTAGTTAATATGGTTTCTTCACTTTATACTAAAAAAAGGAGAGAGTTCAAATCTCTCACAAGCATTTTTTAAACTGTCCACTAAATTCGTGAATGATAAATTGGAAGTCCATCTTCAGCGTAAACTGGCAACTTCTCTATACACAGTAAGTGGAAGGATGCTGATCGATTTGAGTGAAAAATACTTATCACATTTTAAGAAAATAAGAAGAAAAAATCTTTGTGAGAAAGGGATGAAACAGCAATATTCAGGTGAAAAGCAACTACCAGTATTCTCCCACCCTTATTACAAAATTTTGAAATGAGACAAGAAATTACAGGAAATAAGCTTCCAAAATGCAAAAGAATAAAACATTACTGACTTGGAATATCTGAAACATTTGTTAGTGTACCCTACTGAGAAGTGAGCACTTCTGAGAGGATGGACCGGGTATTTCTTCCCTCTGTAAGCGGTCATGCATTGTTACAGTCTGGCAAAACATCTGAAGCTTGTATTTACCTGTCAGGGTTTATTAGGGATCGAATGGTAATGGCAGCCTTCAAACGCTGCTTGACATCCAAGTAGCTGGAAGGTTCATCAAACATGAAGCTAATCCCAAAAGGAAAAATGAAGTCTTAGTGAATGCAAGCTTTCTACTTATTCAAACATAATATTAGCATTTCAACCATTAAATACATGGAAATAAAAAAATGTCATTATTTTTACTGAGAAAGCAAGACAAAAAATGAGAACTCTGCACACCTGCCTTCATTCTCTGCAGACTGTCATGTGAAAATGAGTTAAGTATTACTTTCCCAACAGTTGTGACAAAGTTATCAAAAGTTACAAGAATCAGCATTTAGGATTCCCATGCACTCACTCAAAGTTACCTTAAATTTAACATGAACTGAAAAGTCCAAAAATATTTTAGAAGACTGCAAGAAGGACATCTTCGAAAAATAGAAAACTGAAGAAGGAAAACCACTTGAAATTCACACCAAACAAAAAACAACAGCCCAAGCAGAAAAAAACCAACCAATCAAAAATTCATGAAAGCAAAAAAAGCCAAAACACTGTAAACTCCTCTGATTTTGCTGTCTTGGTCCCAAGGAGTCAGGAAACAACAAAGATTAGGCAGAAATTTCCTGCTTGCAAGACAGGAGAGGAGGGACTCAGTTTCCAAGAGGTGGAGAAGCAGCTGCACCTTTCTCATTCAGAGAGGCTAAGGGAGGTGTGCTGTCCGACAGGATACATTTAGGTGGGATTAGGAAGAGGTTATAAGGCTGTGATTCTGAAATCTAACACTGGCTTCTGAAATCAGCTATTTCCACTCAGATAAATAAAAGTATACAGAATCCAGAGATTACATATGAAGTAAATATGGCTTTCAGCTGATGAGTTGGCAAAAGCCATTTTTTAAATATTTTTTAAATGTCATTTAATAATTCTTAAATAGTTTTCAATATTTCAAACAGAAGTATTATTGTTAAGAATAAGTGTAAATTTGAGGACCATATTCTGAGACAGATTATTAGAAGTAATGTGTAACAGAAATAAATTAAACATACATATCAGCCTTCTGAATGCAAACAACTGCACAAGCAAATCTCTGAAGTTCTCCTCCTGAAAGGTCCTCAACATTCCTTTCTTTCAGGTGTGTTAAGTCTGCAAATAAGTGGTTAATTTTAGGTATGTTATAACCAACAGAACATATTTTTATTACTTACAGAAACACGTATAAACATAGCAAACATTCTACAGAGATGAAAAGAAAACTGAAGGAGAATAAGCATTCACTTTATACAGCATCAGTATCATACTGCTAATACTAAATCACAGCAAATTATGGCTTTCCTGCAGCATTAGTTAGGGAAGCATGGCTGCTTCTTATCATGCAGGACTAAATTCTATTTCTTCTTCCACCAAATACTTGGAAAAGATTTCTGGCCCTAAAGAGAAACTATACCAGTTCTGAAAGTGTTTCTTGTCAGACTTGGCTGAAGAGCTCTGATTTTCAGGAAAATCAAGTCCCTCAAAGGTTACAGCAGATGGGTGAAGCAGGTATTTTCTAAGCAGTTTAATGAACACCACATTTCAAGAATATTTTGAATAAATTAAGTGGGACTCAAAGCCCACGATCTTGGTGGCAGAATGGCAGCCCCACCTTCACTATCCAGTTCCACCAAAAAAAATCCCATTGTGAATTTAGCAACAACTAAATACAAAACACCTACAAGACATTACTAGGGTTGGACTATGCAGATATTCTTATTAATTTTATTAATCTCAGAAGTCAGTGTTACTTTAGTGTTACACTAAAATTAGATACATACAAGATTTGTGGGGAGTGTGATATATTAGGATAATATTTTTTACATGCAGTGGTTCTCCCAGGGGGATGCTCAGATTTTGCCACATTTGTGAGCAAGCAAGAACAGCAGATGTTAGATGGAATTTATCCAGATTTAAATATAAGCACTTTTTACTATGAAACAGAAACTGGATTAGATTGTTAACTAGCATGTATCAGCTAGTTTGCCACCAAAAAGTATTATTTGTGTTATTCATATTACAGCATGCCCTGGGCTTTACACTAAAGCATCTTTACTTTTTCTTTTTTTTGAGTTGGTATAATTTACATGTTCTATCACATTATGGTAACTTGATTGTTACCATAAATATGAACTTCTCAAATGCTTTAAAATTTGTACAAAATTACTTACCAAGCTGCTGACATACAACAGTTTGTGTCTTAGTTTCATCCTTCCTATCCAGAATTGATCCCACTGTTCCCTGCATGATAAATAATAAAGAAACCCAACCAACATTAAAAATTTCAGACAGTTCTGAATTATGCTGCTCAATAAAACCTTTAAACACATGGGAAGTACTACAGAAGAAGCTCACAGCTTTCTATTAACTCATGGAATGTCTCACCTTTGCAGCTTTAGGGATCTGGTCCACATACTGAGGTTTAATGATAGCTTTAAGGTCATCTTCCAGGATCTTGGTAAAATAATTTTGTAATTCAGATCCTCGGAAGTAAGTCAAAATTTCTTGCCAGTCAGGTGGATCCTGTGACAAAATTAAAGCCTGGGTTTACTTATACCTTTTAAAAACATAGTAAGAACCCCTAATTTTAAATTCAAATAAATAAGGCAAATACACTGCTTGTAAGATAACTGTACTGTGCTGGTTTTACCCAAAACCACTACAATAACACACCAAAGAAATCCCAAAAAACATTCTAAAAACAAAGTTTAGAGACTTTTTTTTCCCAGGTTTCACTAGCTTTAAAAAAAAAAAAAAATTTGCACAGTTAAGAAGCTACTAAACTGAAACAACTTCATGGGGAAAATGACAGCATTGATTAGTCTAACCACATTTATTATCTATCTGATACAGCTAATCCAAAGGAAAAGGAAAAGGACTGGAATGATAAAAGCACAAACTTGCACAGAAGATGCAACAATTCTGGTAATTTTCTCTGCTTCTAGCAAACATTTCAAAGGAAACAGAAGGAAAAAACAAAGGAAAAAATGACAAACTGAAAATAAAAGGAACTGTTCAGAGCAATCACCCAGGAAAAACTGCAAACTGTACTACTCTGAGGGGTGCTGAGTTAATTACTTTGATGATAAACAGTATGGAATCAGACTGACACAGTCGTATTTCCAAACCAAGCAAATACACAGAGGAAATGCTTCATCAGTTTTAGAGCAGAAGCAACATGGAAGATTCAATTCATACCACGTGTTTCTGTGGTCATACTGATATGGCTCCTTCACAGCAAAGTCTGATATTGGAAGCATGGTAATTCAATTAAGTACACATTCAGAAAGTCAAAAGTTTTGCTATTTCTGCAATACTAACACCTGAAACAAGAAGTCCACAAAATAATATAAACCAAACTTGAAAGACAATGTAAAATGTAGCTGGGGAATTATTATTTCTTTGCAGCTTTAGGTAGCAGCCATGAAATGAGCAGTTTATTTAAACATTACTTTTTCAGGTAAAGTAACTGCTGAACACAGTTCACACTTATTCTTACAAGTGCTTCTTGAAGGACAAAAGTGTGCATCAGAATTCAATCATCCCTGTGCAATCTGAAGATAAGGAAGTAGCATCTGAAATACTGCTGAGTCCTAATGGTTATTATTTATGTCTTTTCACTAATGTATTCACCCTTTTGAGTAGTGCTATGTGAAGAAGCTCTTGTAAAATATTTTGCTCACTGGCTGCAGTTTGACTTGGAGTAAACACAAAGGAAAATGGATTATGAATTCCCATGGATACCAGCAGATGACAAGTTGTTTTCAAGAACATGTCTGGTTCTCAAAAACTCTCTTATTTCTAAGTAACTAGCAACATGAAGAAACTAAGGATTTTTCAGAGCTCAGTATTCAAGTGTACAGTGGAAAGTACCCTCAACCACAACTTACAGTAACAACATACTTCATGAGAAATCTTCCTCAAAACAATCAAAGATAAAAATGCCTAAGAGATCCCAAGGACACATGGTAAGTGCTCATAGACACTTGAGCTGTTCAGATAAAAACAAAGGTAACTTAGAGGAAACTCTAATACTTGGGCTATGGAAATCCCTGATGGGAACAGGTGAATTATGCAGGGAGAAAATCTTGACCTTTTTAAAAGACTGGTATTAAAAAAAAAAACCAAAACAAGCCCTTAAGTGTGACTTCAAGACAGAAACCTACCTCTGATTTTTATCTTCTGTGAGCTACAATTACAATTAGTACCCTTATCTTTCTTGAGAGGTACACACAATTTGCAAGAAAGCCTTTGTTAGCAATAACCTTCTACCATTGGTCCTGCGTGGGGTGGGTCACTGGCTGTCAATAGACAAAGTGCCAACATCCCCACAAACCTACCATGCTCACAGATAAAAATGTTCTGTCCAAAAATATAAACACAGCTATCAAAAAAGCTAACTCTATTTTATTGCTGATACATACATCATATTTTCCAAGATTTGGCTTCTGTTTTCCTGCTAAAATTTTCAAGGCAGTTGATTTTCCAATACCATTGGTTCCAACTAATCCCAGTACTTCACCTGGACGAGGGATAGGCAACCTGTAGAAGACATTGGTAAGTTTGTGTTAGATTCATGCCATCACACACCAACATTTAGTGGTCAAGTAAATGTTGCAGCACATTTTCAGACTTTCTGATTATTACAGCCTTTGTAAACTTGCAAATATCTAACCCAAATTGTATCAAATTCCTTAAAAATAGAAGAGCATAAGAAATATTTATGGGCAGGTTTTTTTTAAATAGGGGCTCTGTAAAATGATCCCTAATGCTAATTTATTTCATTATAATACTTTCTAATAAGAAAAATGTAATCAACATTCTAAAAGGAAGCTACTGGGGTAAAAACCAAGTACACTTTGACGTGCACTATGTTTACACTATCAAAAACTTGGATTTTTTGTCTCTTTGATATTTGAAAAATAAAATACCTGTGAAGTTTGAAGGCATTGGCACAGTATCTATGTGTTGTTTCTTTCTCCAGGTTGCTAGGTAAGTTAACAATTGACAAGGCTCCAAAAGGACATTTCTGGAATTGATATAAATTGTAGATTATGAGTACACACAATTTATTAACAAAAGCCTATGTTTTGTACTGCACCCAGCTGTGCATTTACATTTTTAAATGGACTTGTACAAAATTTCCTTTACATGGTCAAACTGACAAGGAAGTTCTATACCACTTTTTTCAAACTAATAGTCTGCAATTTAGACTGTCATTCTACCATACAAATAAGGCACACTGCATGTATTTTCCACCTTTCACAAAATAACATCTTTCTGCTGCTAGGTGTCTACAGACACAAACAAAAAACCCAAACAAAGCCAAGCAAAAACAAAGCCACAAACAAAACCCACACCTTGCAACCCAACCAGCTCAGTCAAGTGGCACTTCTTCACTTTCTATAAACAGTATGTTAACTTGGTCGGATTAGTCCAGGAAGGAAAACTGCTTTTTGAAGTTACACTACGCATTACTAAATATAATACCAAAATTAGGAAAATTTAGCACTTTAAATAAAGCAGTTTAATTTTTACCTTGATGCAAATACCACAACCAATACAAAGAGTTTCTGAAATCCATGCTATTTTGCTCTGTGATGTGACTTCTATGCAAAGTTTTCCTGGTGAGAAAAATTAAGATAAGGTCAGTAAAGTTTCTGGTGAATCAGAATTCCTACCTACTAAATTCCACAGAGGAACATGCAACTGATAAATGCTCACTGAAGCTTCAGATTATCCAAAGGCTTGAAAAGTGTCACTATTACTAAGAATTGTTCATGCTTTTAGTGATATTTCTAAAGGCTTTATGAATAAAGAAAAGCTTGAATGATACACAAAAATCTATCAGTTAAAAAAGCTCATTCCTTTTAGTAAAACTGATTTAAACCATCCCAAACTGCTTCAATACTTTGTTACATTGTATCTCTTACCCATTCGAACCACTGGACAGCTCTTCTTGCATTCCTGACGACATTTCTTTGGCTTACACTTGTCATGGTTGACTATTGCAATTCTTGTTAATTTGTCTGCCATAATGCACAATTTAGGGTTAAACACATACACCAATTAGAAGGAGTAGTGGGAGTCTTCCAGACCTTAAAGAAAAAAAATCCAAAACATAAGAGACTATGTTACTGATGGCACAGAGAACAGACATAAGTTACTGCTAGTGGAGTGCAGAGCTGAAAAATGCAAAATTATTTTATTTTTTTCTTCTTTAAGCAATGTGGCAAACAGAGCAAAGTCAGAGATACAAATAACAAGGGTACTGATGTGTAGACAACTGCACAAATTTTTAACATCAACTTTCCATCCCATTACTATTTTTCCAGTGTAAAAATAAATTTGTGATTGTATCTGAAAATGGATTTGCTTCCAAAAAAATCACATTGTAGCAAGAACATAAGAATCTATACAGCTCCAAATTTTAGTTTTACAAGTTGTCTTGTATAAAGCACCATTGTTCACACCGTCAAATTGTAACTACAACTATTACTTCAAGGATATGATTAGAATATACATTTACAAACTGTATGCCAATATTCTGTAGTAAAGGATTAAGACAGTGTAAAATGTAAACCAGTTTTCAAAGTGAAAATCTGTAATTGCATATAAAAAGTAAAGCAGTCAATGTAAGCAGACATTCATGATGATGCTTGATTCTTTAATCCTGAGTTTCATTAGTATTTGAATAACTACAGTTACATTCTGCATTTCCTAATATAGTATCAATGCCTATAATAGATTTCAATAAAATAGTAAAATTCTTTATAAAGAACATAGAAAGGCTCTGCAAAGGGATCTGGCCAAGCTGGATCCATGGGCTGAGGATCAGTAAGGCCAAGTGCTGAGTCCTGCCCATGTGGCACTCCAGGCAGTGCCACAGGCTGGGGCAGACTGTAAGGAAAATTGCCTGATGGAAAAGGACCTGGGGGTGCTGGTGACAGGGACTGACCATGAGCCAGCTGTGCTCAGGGGGCCAAGAAGGCCAATGGCATCCTGGCCTGGATCAGCACCAGTGTGTCCAGCAGGAGCAGGGCAGGGATTGTCCCTCTGTACTCAGCACTGCTGAGGCCTCACCTGCAGTGCTGTGTCCTGTTCTGGGCCCCTCACTAAAGAAAGTCACGGAGGTGCAGGAGTGAGGCCAGGGAAGGGCAGTGGAGCTGGGAAGGGTCTGGAGCACAGGTCTGAGGAACAGCTGAGGGAGCTGAGGGTGTTTAGTCAAGAAAGGGAGGCTCAAGAGAGCCCTAATCACTTTCTACAACTGTCTGAAAGGAGGGTATAGCAATGTGGGCGATGGGGCTCTACTCCAAAATAACAGGAGACTGGATAAGAGGAAACAACCTCAGATTTCACCAGTGGAGGTTTAGACTGGATGTTAGGAAAACTATCTTTGCTGAAAGGTGGACGGACAAGCACTGCAACAGGCAGCTCAGGGCAGTGGTGGAGTCACCATTCCTAGAAGTATTTAAAAGACATGTAGATGAAGCCCTCAGGAACACAGTACATTTATACTTCCTTCACTGTATTCACTCGTAATACTGAAAATAACAATAACAACTTTTATCTTCCTATGAACAAGGCACACCTAAGGACAACTCCCTCCAGCTCCAGAACAAAGACAACTGACTTATGAGGCTCTTGGAAGATTTTAAGATATTACAGATGACAAACTATTTTTTTTTTTTTGTAAAAATAGATGCCATAAAGTACAAAGCATTTCCATCTCACTAAATAAAGGGATGGCAGCCGTACAGATGATGCATGTTCAAAATCATTTCAGTGCTGTCTCACAAGTTCAATGATATAACCGGGAAGCCGTCTGGAAGTACTTCAGGTTTTCACACAGTGCAAAGGTGCAGTTGCATCCAAAGGATTCCAACATTTCTAATTAAAGGAAGTTTTTTCTGTTGAACGTCCAGCTTACCTTTGCTTCACTAAACCAAGGCATCCTGCAGTGGTTTACAGACTATATTTACTACATATGGCTACTGGATGAAGAAAGGTTGTGACTTGCAAACTCCTGAAGGAAGCAATAATAAAATAGGTGCATGGCACATTTATCACGCTAAACTCTACCCTATAAACTTCAGTTGGAAGGAATCCTCCAGATACCACTGCAATATCTAGAAGATGGACAGACAACAGCAAAGGTCAGAAAAGCAGACATTATTGTATCCTTAAATCCATTACTACCACAGGTACAAATATTTTAAGTGGTTCCTTTTAAAAGTGGTAGTCTTATTCCTTTATTCAGTTTCCAAAGTATTTTTAAACTAATATGGAAAGATATTCTTCATCACCTATAAATGAATGTAACTATTAGTCACACTGCCAACCTTACTGTGGCAATTTCTACTTATATTTAATTTTTTTTCTTTACTATTTCAAATTTCCTGAGCCAGAAAGTCCTACTAACACAGCTGATGTTTTCAAATAAATGACTGAATATTAAAAAAAAATAAATTTAAAGTGATTCAACAGTTCTGTATTGCCAAACCAGACTGACAAAGTAGGGCTGAACACTGAAACTGCATCCATAGACCAGGCCAACAGGCATGGAATAATGGGTCTGCAGTTCTCACTTCAATACATCAGAAAGCGACAAACTGCAAGCCTTATTTTTGAAGACTATAAAGGTGCTTGAGTCAGGGTAATTTTCCTGGGGACAGATACTGGATGTTGTCATTGCTTCAAATAAAGATACATTCTTTGGGAAGACATCCCAATGCTTGTCACTAAAATCCTGCAGTTTCCACTGTGAAGAGAATTTGAAGTATTTGAAGAGGGGTGAATCATTCCCTCTCTGTTTTCCCAAAGGAAGTGCCTAACATGGTTCAGCCCTTTCTCCAAGGCCTGAACAGAGAGACAACTGTGGATCTTCCACCTGAGCTGCAGGCAGCAGTGAACCAGTTCTGTAGGTTGCACAGGCGAGCCCCAGAAGCCAAACCTGCCATGGCTCAGAAGGCTGCCCTCCCCAGCCTCCCAAACCCTGCTCAAAGTTCCTGCTGAGCAGTGCCAAGAGCAGCCTGGACATCTCCCCATAGCCACCCACCCTTCCAGCTGGGGTTTAGCCTGAAGCTCCAAAGCAGGAGAGTGGGATGGGGCTGCTCTCAAACACCAAGGCTTGAAACAAGCAATTCTTGCCAACCTCCTCAGCAAGCTCTCCACAGTCTTGGCTGGATAATCAGACTGAAGTTGAATCAGGCTTGCAGCTGAATCAGACTGTGGTTGGTAAGCAATGAAACAGCCAAGTTTGGTTTTTTTCCTAATTCTAACTTACATCGGAAAATGCCCATCTGTGGGACTAGTTTTGAAGGGGTCATAGGACTAAGTATGTACACTAAGCATTTATTAGAGTACGTGGTGGGGGGAATAGAAGCAATGAAGCAGCATGAAGATGCACACTCCTCCCACTCTGCTTCCATCTATATGACAGAAGTGTCAGTTTATCCAAAACTCTCTAGTGGTCTTAACTATTTCCAAATTTTTGACTCCTTTAACTTCTGCAATATTTCCAGGACTGTGCTGATGTCTACAATGAGAACTGTCCACAAAAGAAAATAATAATATTGACTTAGAACTCAGAAACAAATAAACGGTCCAAAACCAGACTGAACTCAAGTAACATATTTACATCCAATCAGCTGAGTGGCATTTAAATTAACATATGGAATGATGGATGGTCTGATTCCAAGGAACAGATGTAGAACTCTCAGGACATTGAACATAGATCAGCAGTGTTACAGTATCAGTAACTGAGCAACACAGCCAGCTCTTTAGGACCAGGAGAAACAGGTACTCAGAAGCATTTGATTTCATGACTGTGCGTCTCCTTTCCATATCAAGAAGAACAGAATAAAAAAAAAAGTATGAAAGTATAAATTTGCTACCAACTACTAGAGTAAAGAGCTGTTTTGAATTAGTGAATGATGATGGTGTGGCATTAGAAAATCTTCACAGAATGGACTGACAACAAATGTGAAGGAAGGAGAGAATGACTAAAAACTGCTGGCTAGAGAAAAAAAGAAGTTCTAAAAAGCCTGCCAGTATCACCTATTTAAGCCAAAAGCTGCCCATTATGTTAAATTATGTCATTTAATACAAAAAAAATCAACCATGTGTCTAAAAATAAAACACAAAACACGTTGTCACAAGCATTCTAAGTCAGCATTCTTAGGCTGTCTGACACAGCTGCTGCACACCCTGACACACCAGACTACAAAAAAAAAAAAAAAAAAAGCAGCCCACATGCAGACCTTGTTATCTGTCACAGAAGGCAACAGCAATGTACAATCTGCAGAACAAGTGCAATGTGCTTGTGCTAATAATACTTATTTCTTTCACAGGCATTAAAGCTAAATTATAATTTCCTAAGTCAAGGAAATAATGACTGAGAAGCATTTGTAATTGCACTGAATTATTCAGACTTGAACAAAGAAAAAATAAAACATTAAAAGTAAATGAAGACTGAAACAGAAGCAGAAACTATTCAATGAAAAATATGAAGGCAAGGTCTGGATTCAGGATTGTGCCATGCTTTAGTTACTTTGCACAAAACCAGTAAATATTTTATAAAATTACACTGCATCAGACCTCAGAGAGAAATGCTGTGGAAAGAAGTGAGCTTGAGAAGCATTTCCAGCTGCCATTGAAAACAAGCTCAAGAATTGCCTTTCAATTCCATTGCTGATGGACTACATACAGTCACACCATAGTAAGAACAAGAAAGCCAAGAACTGGAATAGGCAAAGAAAATTGAAATGAAAGATAAAACAGATTTCCAAACTGCATATAGGGAGATCACAACATCTGTAAGTATCAAAGCAGGAACAATAGTAAATGATACAAGAACTAGTCTATGCTTAAGGTTTTGACAGTTGTTTTAGAAACTGAGACAATGTAAAAAAAGAAGTTTAGACATGCCCCAGATTTCCCTACTGTATTAAATCATTATGTTACTCATAAGACACGACATGAATAAGAAAATATGTTAACATGAAAGCGCATGGTCAAATATACTGACGCTGCACAACGAGTGGGTGTGTTTAGCTTGTGCTAAGGAGTATTAATTATCACTCAATCTTTAACATTTCCCCTTAACATGAAGTGAAATTCGTGAGAACAAACCCATAAATTAGCAATCTAATGAAACTAATGAAAGTACTTCACGACCACTGGTTTAGGACTGCAGTTTATGGAGGGAACCACAGCAGGGAAACTTAAATTAAGGCGTGAAAACTGTCACAGGAACTTCCAGGTGAAGTATCCAACTGCATTCCGGGCAGGAAACACCACCATGGTCCTTGAGAAAAGCCCTGCCTATTTCTTCTTTTGTTCTTACACATACCTCGTAGAAAACGGCCTTACCCCGCTATCTTATCGCACCTGCAAGAAGGCTTGATCTCCCCACCGCCCCACAAGCACCCACGTGGATATCAGCTTCCCCCAGAAGAAGGCAAAATACGGCTTTCCTCCCACCCCGACGAGGAAGTTCCCGGTCTTCACAGCAGCAAAATGCCGGCTCCCTTTCCCAGAGCCAGGCCACCGCCAGCAGGCGAGGATCCCGCGCTGCATCCCCAGGGAAGCCATTCCTGCGGCCAGGAGCAGCGGCAGGGACGGCGCTCTCTGACCCCGGATGGCACAAAACGCGAGGCGCCGGGGATGACGTACCGCGTGTGCAGGCAGTGCCGGCCCGGGCCGTGCCCACGCCGGCAGCGACCCCCGATGCCCGGGAGCCTCCGGCCCTGAGGCCCGGGCGGGGCGCGGTCGAGCCGACCCTTCTCCCACGCTGGATCGGGCGAGGCCGCCTCCCAGGCCAAGCCCAGAGGCGGCGGCCAAGGCCGGCAGCTCGGTACGAGGAGGGGGGCCCTTCTCCTACCGCCTCCATTCCCGTGCGGGAAGGTGGGAATTCCCCCCCGGCGTAACTTACCGGGAGCTCTGGGGGGGGTGCGGCGGGGCCGGGGGGAGGCGGGGTGGGAGCGCGCGCGCGGCGCCCTCGCGCCGCGGCAGGGGAGCAGCGTCCGGTGATCCCGCGCGCGGGCCCGCGCGCGCAACGTGCTCACGCCGCCACCGCCACCCGGCCAAGATGGCCGTCGGGCCCGGGGGGGCGGGGCCTGGGGGCGCGCCACGGAGAGGAGGGGAGGGAAGGAAGGGCGGCCCTCACCGGGGAAAGCAGGGGAGGGAAAGGCGGCCCTCCTCACCATGGAGACCGAGAGCGCGGCCATGCGGAGGGAGTGCGGCGTCCCGGGGCGCCGAGCTCCCTGAGCCCGCCCTGCGAGCGGCGGCCGCGCTCCGAGGGGAGCCCCCGGGTCGGCATGGCGCGTTCCCAGGACAGAAAGGTCCCGCTGGCCTCCGCCTCCACTGGGTAGGTGGTGACGGGCAGCAGCAACAGTTAGACCGGGTGCTTCTCTTCTCAAGGAAAGGTGTTGCCATTCCCTTTCACGACATTGTTTCGGCATTAGGAACTGAGCTCCAATATCGGATTGATACAACGAGAAAGGTGAAGATAGAATGGTCTTGCTAGCCTTTACCTGCCTCGGGCAGCGTGTCTTCTGCACCTGGAACACTGGGGCTACGTGCTTTCATTCCCACCGGGAACAACCGCCATTCTCTTTCGGGAGCCCATCACCTCACTAAGGATACCATCCTCGATAGTGATTATGCCCACGGATGGCTCCCACACAAGGAGTGCCACGACACCAAGGTCTTGCTGGCCTTTACCCGCCCTGGGCAGCGTGTCATCTGCATCTGAAACACTAGGAATACGCGTTTTCCTTCCGGTGGGGATGCATTTCCTGGAGCCCACCTCGGGAACTCGGGCTCCATAGCCAGCACCGAGCACGGACACGCTCGCTCCCGCAGCCGAGGAGCCGGGACGCGGCGCTCCCGCCGGCCCCGCCCCGCCCCGCCCCGCCCCGCCCATGGCGCCTGTGAGGGGCGGCCTCGGCGCCTGAGGGGGAGCGGGCGGGGCGGCGCGCGCGCACTGCGGCCCCTCCGCGGCGGTGGCGGCGGCTGTTCCCGGCGGGATCAGGTGGGAAAGGTGGGAGCCGCGGCTCTACCGGAGGGAGGAGGAGAAGGAGGAGGAAGAGGAGGAAGGTCTAGCACGGGCAGAAGCTCGGCTGGCTGAGGCGACGCGTTCGCGCCGGGTCTGGGGGCTGCCCAGCTGGGTCCCTCCCGCTGTACGCGCGGGGGTCTCGCATCGCCCCCGCGGCCGGAGAGCGGAGCCCGGGCTGGGATCCGGCGGGGCCCGTGCCGTGAGTAGGTGCTGCTGCTTCATTTCCCATACTAAAGCGGTTTGTAGGCCTGGGGGACACGGCCGCAATATAGCATGGTAAACCTGGTTAATTATCATTGTTGTTGTTCATTGTTCATGTTTCATAATTGTTGCAATTATAATTAATATAATTAATATTGATTGAAAGCACTACAAACAAGTCGTGGGGGGGATGGCTACCAGTTGGTTTTTCAAAGCAGCTTCGTCGTCTGGTTGTTAGTTTTCACGACAGCTTCCACCTAATATTTACACTTTTTACTCCTCGTAAATATGTGCTTGCCTCCTTCAAGGAGCAGCTTGTAGCCTTACCAGGTAACTTTGGAAAGTCTGGGCTTCAACAAAACTATTTAAAAAAATTGTTTTTTAGATTGATTAGGAATATATGTATAAAATTGTTAATATAATTATCTTTATTTCTAATGAAGTATATTTTTGACAATGAAAGAACCGGTAGTTTTCAATAACAGGCTTAAAGCAATGCACTGGAGGCAGGGTAAAAATAATAAGTGTATTACAGTTTTATTGACAGAATAATCTGAGGGATCAAATGTACAGGTGAGCTAGTTGAACTAGGGTGCTGCTGAACACTTACTGTCATTATTAAATATTAATTAAACATTAGTAATTGGAATGTTTACTGTTTAATCTTCCATCTGATTAAAAAAATAGGAAGCATAGTGGGCAACTGGTTTTCAGATGTATCTTGAGATCTTTAAAGGCCTTAGATGAGCAAGGGTCCAGCCAAAGAAAATGAGAGCAGTGATAAGAGCTTGTAAATGAGTAGTAAAATGAATAGTGCAGTTAATAAAATCAGGGAATCTTAGACATGAAATTCCCTTCTGTTAAGAACAGGAAAAACAGTTGTATGGATGTTGCAAAAATGCTAATGTAGTCAGTGCAGCCTTTGTTCAGTTTTCCTGGAAAGGCTGTAGTCAGATATTTGCTAAAACTGAATAAAATTATGTGATTGGAATGTAATCAGAGTAATACTTCTTAAAAAAAAAAAAAAAAAAAGCCATATGAGCTCTGATCCTCTGAAGGATTCTGAGGAGGTGGTTTGGGAAGGGAATTTGTCAGTAAGTAGAGGACAATTAACATCAGTGTGCACACAGAAAATACTCTAGTGTGGTTTGTTAAGAGTAGGCTGGATCAAACTTTTGTTTTTACAGTAGCCAATGCACTTAATAAGGAAGGAATATGAGGAGTCTGTCTTGAATTTTACAGGATGACCGCCATTGTTCAAGCTACTGAAGTGTGCTCTAAAAAGAATTCTTTTAAAAGATCTTTTTTAAGAGCTTTTGAAGCTGACATAGCTCACTTTTAAGCAGGGGTGTCATGAAATGTGCTTCCGGAGAGTTCAGTTTTTAGTCTGTTTTCACTGTTTCCTGTAATGTTGAGTGCAAAATTAGAAGGATTGCGAGCACTGTGCATCTAAGGCTTGAAATTAAAAACCTTTTTGAGAAGATTGGTAATCAGCGTAATCTCAGCAGCATAATCAGCATAACTAAGCTCAGTTAACAAGAATTGAGGGAAGAATAGAACACAGGAATAAAAAATCAAAGGCCTGGTTAATGGAGAGGGTGTCAGTGAACAGCAAACAGTATCCCAAAAAATACTGGGCATTTATACTGCATGTGAGCACTGTAATGTATAGTAAAACAATTATCAATTAGAAATTATGTTCTTTCAACTAGCCAGGTGTTGCTTTGTCACATTAACAAGTGTGAGTAAATATAAAGACAAGGGAAGTGATTACTCTGCTGAAAAAGGGCCTTAGCTAAAGTAGTCTGGTTATTTTTTTTAACAATAGTGCTGAATACCTAGACTGTGCAAGAGTATTAGGTTTATTAAACATTGTTAGCGGAGCTTGAAAGGCATAGACACTTTATGAAAAAAGAGAAGAAGAATCTTAGAGCAAATTTGATGAGTGCCCTCACATCAATAGAGGGGTTGCTACATAAAGGCCAGTGATTAACAAGTCTGAGTTCTCTGTAGATCAAGCGATGCTTGTTTTTAGAAGGTGATACTTGATTTGGATGCTAAGGGAAAACTTTTGGGTTGATGAAACCTGAGGCTGGATGTCCACAAATCTCGTGCTGGGGAAAGTAACTCTTTGGACAGAATCTCTCAGGCACATTCAGTTCTCTTAAGGGCCCTTACATGTGTGTATTTAAACAGTTCTGTGCATACAACGTGGTGGAACTACAAGTTTTAATAGGGGAAAACTGCTTTGGGATCTGCAGGTTTCCCTGAGCTAGGATTTTTATGGAGTTTTAGTAGGAAAGGCCCATGATGTATCCTTCACTGTCTCCTCTTGGGTGTGTTGTGTGCTTACAGAAGGGTTTGCTTCCAGATGTGCACCTTTCAAAGGTGTCTCCTGCTGGTACCCTGAGAACAACCTGGCTGATTTGGTTGGGGAAGGCAGACTGTCCAACCATTTAAATCCATTTCACTCTCTTCATAAACTGTGCTTGCTAAAACATCTTCAATTGGCTGTTACTTCACAGGGCTGGGATGTTTTCTGGAAAAGCGAAAACTTCTCTGAGGAAGATGTGGGATAAAGAGTTTTGGGGGGTGGGGGGTTAGCTCTTGTTTGTTTTGATCAAAGGATGTGCAAACCACAGAGTGGAAAATGGCAAAATGGAAGTGTGGCCTTGATCATGTCATTAAGACATTCACATATTCATGCTGTTAATAATAAAACAGCGGTCTCTTAATGATCTTTTGAAATAACTGAATTGGAAAATCAGAGATATTTCTAGCCAATGCTTCTAAAGATGCAGTGTGTCTTTCCATTTTTCAGCACGTGTCAAGGAGAAGTCCTTCTAAAAAAATTACTTGTTTTTACACGACCTGAAAAAGCAAAGAAAAATTTTATTAGGTGATTAAATTCCTTTTAGAGCTAAGTATTGATGTCTCATTTAAAATGAGATACTTTTACTTCTGCTAGTAAAATGCCCATAAGTGTTACTTGAGTGAGCTGGCCTGTTGCTGCATTATTTTTCCTTTATACTTCTATCAGTTTTCAAGTTTTAAAGTTCTGAGAGTATTGGGGAGCTTCAGCAATGCAATCCAGAATGTATTGCTCTTGAGCAGGAGTTCTGTCATGAAAATCTGACTCATTTAGTTCAACCATTGAAAAATTTCAGGCTTTCTCATCACTAGTACACTTTGTGTGGCTGATTTATTTGCCAGAAGTGGTTTGGAGCTGAAATTTTGGGGTTTGAGAAGCTTTTCCTGTTAGATAGAAAAAAATAAGCTTAGTTTAAAACAGAAGGAAACCTGAATGGTGTTTCTTGCTGTATATTTCAAACCTCCAAAATGTAATGCCTCCAATTTTTGAGAATCAGTGCAATACAGGTCTTGCATTTTTAAGTTATTTAGAACTTGCTGTGTGTGCTAAAGCTTATAAGAAGTCTCAACATCATTATCTTAAGGGATTCTGTGTACTTTGAAAATTCCAGTGTTTTTTTTCTAAAAGCATGTGTAATCAACTTTGTGATGTAATCTGAGTGAGTAATGTTATTTCTGTGATTTACCTTATTTTGGTGGGTTTTGATGGGATGTTTGCATGGTCCTTGTGTCTTAAGGGTGGGATTTGGAGTTTTTCATTAATTTTCTCTTGAAGTCAAGAGAATGTCCAGACTTGTTGGTGATAATATTCAAAAGATGTTTTCTATGATGTTTTTGAGATGTGATTAGTTGAATTACAAGTGACCAATTTGGCTTTACTTCATGAGGCTGAATTTTCTGTGTATATTTTTAGAGGTTGGAAGAACAAAACTTTCGCTGTCTGTGTAAATCTGAGAATGAAAATGAATGCAACTCAACCTCTCTTAGTTCACTGTCACAAAAGTAAAAAAAAAAAAATTGCAGAGTTTGGATTAGAAGGTCATTTGAGCTTTAAAATTCACAAGTCCAGGGTAATAGTCTCCCCAATGCTTAAGAAACATAGTTTGAATTTTGGTGCATCATGGGGGTTGGATTAGATGATTTTTGACGGTTGCTTCCACCACTCCAAACCGTTCTGTGATTCTGTGAAAAATGTTTGTTTTTCAAGTAGCTGTGAGCTAAATGTTTTGTAATTTTTTTTCCAAGGTTGTTTTTTATTTAGATGGCATTGGGGTTAATATGTCTGTGAATATATATATGACATCTGTAGGATTAACTGTCTAGTGTCCAGCTTCTCTTCTGAGAGGATGGTGTTTGAACAAGGATTTTGTCTGAAGCCTTTTGTGACACTTGCTGTTGTATTTAGGTTTTTCTACACATGCAATTATTTGGATTTTGTTTATGGTAGTTAGGATTGGAGTCTTGTATATGAGAAGGCAGATAAAATATGTCAAGTCTTATGTTTGCAAAATTAAAAGAAATTACTCAAGGAATTTCAATAGAAAGTGTTTGGTGCACTGGAGAATTCAGATTTCCTGTGTCCCACAAAGAATTTTTAGCTGCAGTGTCATTGGTACATAGAAAATGTTGTCTCTGCTTGGTGTCAGTTCTGTAGTGGGTAAGGCCAGGATCTAACTCAGTCCCTTATTTGCTGTCTGGGAGAGGCAGTGGAAGACTTTTTCTGAGATTAGCAGAGCATGACGTGATGTCATGCATGTAAGCAAAGGATGAGAGGTCAGCTCTAATTCCCTGATTCTTTAGTGCTCTATGTTTAATTTTAAGCTTTAATGTAGTTCTTTCTGTGGAACTTATGTTTCTTTGAATTTTTTTTTTTTTAATATTTTAAGCTACTTCCTAGGAAATAGTAAAGTGCTCTGTACTATACAAAACCCAACTTAATTAAGTTGTCGTGTATGTGATGATAGTCTGGATGTTGAGACTGAATGTGATTACTTGAACAATGCAAGTCACAAATTAATGACTCTAGATTAAGTTGTAAAGTTAAGGAAATGGTCTGTGAATAAATGTGGCTATTACCAATTGCTACAAATTATACAATTTGTTTAAACTCCCGTTTCCTAGGGAGTTTTTTAGGGGAGAAATATCTCTTACTCTAGCTTCCGAATTTGTCGATTAAGATAACTTTTAAGTGTATCTGTGGGAGAGAATAAAGTTGTACTGCTAGGCTTTAAATCAACATTTTAGATTTAAATTGCTTAAAAACCAGAACTGTAAAAATGAAATTCTGTAACCCTAACTCCGTATGCATAAATTAGAATGATAAAAATAAAGTGTATCTTATGAATGTTCCAAGTATGTATTGAATTCTTAAGGACACAAAATTGATGTATATGTGGAACCTCTTAGATATATTACAAATATATATTCTATATATTTATATGCGTTACTTTATATATATAAATAAAACATTCTACAGGTAAGCAAAAATGTATGTGTTCATATCCATGAACCACATGTTCTGTGGTCTGTAATAAAAGTGTGAGGCCAAAGAATTAAACTAACTATGTGAACAGTCAAAATCCTTTAGTTTTCCCATCAAGCTAAAAATGTGTCAACTAACTCACTTGTTTTCTCTCACTAGAAATGACTACCCCAAACAAGACCCCACCTGGTGCTGATCCAAAGCAGTTAGAGAGGACTGGTACTGTTAGAGAAATAGGCTCACAAGCAGTTTGGTCTCTTTCATCCTGTAAGCCAGGTAAATCATAGCAATGGTGTAAAATGTTGAATATACATTTGTGTTTTGGGAGGAATACATCCACAACAATAAAACTGCTGTAGTGTAGGCTGTAGTCACTACAAATAATGCTGGCATTCTCTATATGTGTTACAGTATGAAAGTTATAACTTTCAGATAACTATCAGAAATCCTGCTATGAGGGACTATCTCGCATGAACTAAACAGAACTCATATATTTTATATTAGTTTTTAATTTTTTTTATTATTTACACAGTGAACAAACGAAGCCATGTGAGCAGAATCACACCTAGCACAGTGAAATTGTTCCTATGCTTTGGCATTTGTCCGGGTGTCTTCCATTTTTAACTAAGGATGACCATGCAGCTGGGTGACTTAAATGTTCTGACTGTTCGTAACTCTGTGGGCTTAGCCATTATAGGGTGGCCCTAAAACCCTGCAAGTGAAATGGACCTGTGGTCCTGAGCTGCAGTTAGTGATACCTGCTCAAAATATCTGAAAATCTGTGTTCTTTCCCTTTGGGATGGTTGAGTTGCTATTTCATAAATATCTGTTGGGAATTGATCAGCTGTCTTGCTGCAGCCTAGGGTCAGTGATCCCTTTATGTCACAATATTGTGCCCAGGCTGAATGACTTTTGTCTGAAATCCTGGAATACTGGAGAAAAATGTCTTGTGATTTTGTTGATTAAACAGGCTGAAGGAAATTTTTTATTGCAGGTTAAACTTCAGCTGCTATATTAAAACTGCAACTAGTATGAATAATCAATAAAAGGATGTGATTAGTAAAAGGACAGATAACGAGGGAATAGAAAATATGAAGTTGGAGATGCTTCTTCAAATGTGGTCATTAATTTAGCAATGATGGTTTTGCTATCTATTGCCTGTTCTAGCTAGTACTTAAAAAAGCAAAAATATTTCAGGATATGACTTGAAAAAAATTTTAGATGTGGCTAAAATGTTATAGTGAATAGTCTCTGCTAATGACTTTTATTAATTCAGCAGTTAAGTTACAGAAGAGGTAAAAAATTCTGTTAATTATTGCTCTGGCAACCAGTATGAGTTACTACTTAACCACTGGTAATTCCAGGTCATGTTGACATGGATTCACACCCCACAGGCCTCAACAGCATTGAGCTTCTGCAGATTTCCGTATTTAAGTTTTGTGTCAGAAATAGCATAGGTGCCACCTTGGATATCTAGAAATATTTCCCAATATGTTGTAACTTGGGAGACATTAATTTGTAACAAGTGAAGCAGAGGTACATTTGCATCACAGAAAAGGGATGTTCAGTATTATCACATTTTCTTTTTCTTAGGGTTTGGAGTGGATCAGTTACGAGATGATAATCTAGAAACTTACTGGCAGTCAGATGGATCACAGCCTCATTTGGTGAACATCCAATTTAGGTATTAAAATATACTCCCTATGGGTTAGGGTACTTTGTGTAACTTTTTATCGATTACTGTTTACTAAGATGGGAATTTGGGAAGTGCAAGAACTCCTGGGTTAGTTCTGTTACCCAATTGGTAAGTCAGATAGCATTTCTGAGAATCAGGTTTTCACATGTTATGATCACTAAAGGCCTAAATAAGCAACGAAAAGGAATGTTTAATGGTATGTCAGTTGTGACAGCATCACATTTACTCATATCCGGTGACTTATGTTCTGATTTTGTGTCTTTGAATGTCATTTGGAGGATAGATGACTCCTATGTAGCGTAACAGATGAGTTTTATTCTGTCCTGTGTAGGATGCTTTCAGTACTTTTTCTTTAACCAAACTTGAGATTAGATATTTGTTCTCCTTTTTTATTTATTTTCTTGAGAAGGCCTTGGTCTAGTAAGAGAGTCCATATTTGAAAAGCCTAACCTAAGCTTCATGATTTCCAAGTGCTTATTTGCATTTGTTTCTTGCTATACTGACATTTTAGAAGGCAGGCAAAGGAGAATAGTGAAAATCAACTGTGTGCATAATGTAATTTGGAAAGTCATCTAGTGCTTCAACAGAAAGTTTCTTAGGAATCACTAGGCACACTTATATTCATTTTCAGAACGTTTAAATTCTTAGTTATTGCAAGCTAGCAACAAACTAATCCTGAATATTTTTCTTTATGATGCTTACATAGCTTGTGTTGCTTCTTGCAGAAGAAAAACAACAGTGAAGACCTTATGTATTTATGCAGACTACAAATCTGATGAAAGCTACACTCCAAGCAAAATCTCTGTCAGAGTAGGAAATAATTTTCATAATCTACAGGAAATCCGGGTAGGTCAATGATGCTTTGCATTCTGTCTTAAAACAGCTCTCTCTTGTTAGGACATCTGATGTAATAAAGTGGTTTTTGGAAGTAAAATATGGCATTGGGCTTGAAGGGGGAGAAATGTCTGGGTTTATTTTGATGTTTGCTTCTAGTTTTTATCTTGTAAATTTAGTAGTGGGGTTTCTGGTTTTTTTTCATCAGACTCTTTTACCAAACATCATTACAATTGAATATGTTCATAATATTAGTTTTTGTTTCGAGTATTGTTTCTTTTCTTTTTCTTTTTAAAGTGGGCAGTAACTGAGATCTAGAAATTTTGGATGGGATGTGGTTTTTTAACAATGTGAAGCAAAATCCAATTTTCAGTTCCTCAGATCTGCTAAAGATTTTGAATGAGACGGAGTTGTAGTGTTTTGTTAGTGTTTTTATTAAAAAAAAGATCAAATCCAGTATTTTTTTATGGTGATGCTTCTAGTCAGAGCTGCGATAAGATTTGAGTTGCTTTGAGTCTTAGTTTTGTTTACCTTCATTTAACCATGAAAGTGGATTTGAAATAATCCATGATCTCGGTATAAGTCCACCTTGGAAACTAACTGGGTTACTCATAAGCAGGTATCTTTGCTCATTCTGAGTCAGGGTAGCCTCATGTTTCAAATTCTTCTTTTCTGGAGCTCAGCAGTTACTGGCTGGTATTTCGGGAAGGTTTAACTTACCAGCCTTATATGGCAGCTATTACAATAACAGAAGGATTGGAATGATGAGAAAAGGGTGGTGCTAAATGGTGGCTTGAATTTATACTCCTGGAATTTTTATTTTTTTCACTTTGATTTTCAGTCCAAACAACTCAAAGTCCCAAGAGCAAGTTGTTAGTAGAAGGTTGTAGATGCTGTGTGATTAAAAAGAAGTGTAGCAGACATGTCTGTTAGCATTATGTATATTATCTACATTCTTTCAATGATTTGTGATGTTCTCTCAAGTTTTGACCTATACTTTTATCCTAAATCTAAAATGATTTAGACTTTCTTGACATGTTTTATTTTTCTTTAATTTAATTAATTAAGTATTCTTTTGGAAGAAATGAATCACCACGTTATTTTGACTTTCATCAACTGCAAATTCTGCCTTTCCATCTTCCTAATTATATCGTAGCAATTTGAGAGCTACACAGTATCTAAAGAACAGCAGCTGGATCCCGTCCCCTCTTAGGCTGCGGGTCAGTTTCCCGAGTGTCCACTAGATGTCATTGTTGTCCTTAATTATCACTTTGATTTTTTGCGCTTTTATCTGCCCTTTCAACAACTAAATGATTATTCTTTTTGTAGTCATGTTTAGTACAGCACTATACATCTCGTTGCCTAACTTAGGTTTCTCGTACAGTGGTAAACTCCTGCTCTTGAGGTTATGTGTGGTATTAACATATTAAAGATCTATAAAGCAACAAAATGTGTAACAAGTGTATTAGTTTTCTCCAGTGTCTCAGGCAGTATTTCTTTAGCTCTTTTCTTGTCAAACACGGGATTCTATGCATAATGTATTTAGTTAAAAATGGTACTTCTATATGAAACAAGTAACTAGCATTTTTTATGGTATATGAATGTGACTATAATATGATCCATGACAGTAATTCTTATGCATACCACATGCTCATGTGCTTTCTTTAGTTCCAAACTGAGGAGAAAATATGGTCACGCTTCTTATTAATGAGATACAATACTCTGATGCTGTAAAATGCTTGTGACTGTCATCACCATGATGTTACATGTTGCTATCAATTTTCATATTTCCTAAACTACTTGATACTGTTCCTCTAAATTTTCCTTCAGTCCTGAAACTTTCTTCAGCTTCTCTGACACATGGGGAGCTTATTAAAGCAATGTGAACTGTTATGAGCTCTTTACAAAAATCTGCTTAATTATACAGTGATTCCATTGGCTTCAGTACTGATTAACTGGGTGGAAAATCAGGCTAAAGCATTTTATATTTTTCCATGGATGCTTGCCCAACTCATAGTGTCTAATGAATGTATTTTCTTTCCTAATGGTCTAGTTTTCAACACAATGCAATATGCTGTTAGGCTAAACTTTGTCACAAATAAAAGATAAGCTTTAGTTTGTATCTAGTATGTAGGCATATATTTTTTGGAACCTAAGATGAATGTATTTTCTGAATAAAAGGTTTCTTCCCCCTCGTTTGTACCCTATGATAAGGGTGAGAATGGCCCTTGAAATCTGGCAGGATTATTCCCTTGCTCGCTACTGTTAAGGTGTGTGCACTCAGCCTTCTCCTATGACTTAAGTGCCTTGGTATCACAGCTATTAAGCTTGGAGAGCAAATATTTTTCTCATTTCCAGTTGTGAAGTTTTCCCACATGATGGTACAAACAGTCTGGATGGACAAGATACTCTGTAGTGGCATTTTTGGAACAGCATCCAGACTGCTCAGAATATAATTTAAATTATTACAGTTTTTCCATGATATGAAAATAACCCACTGCAAAGGATATGAGTGAAATGCTCTCTGTGAGGGATCTTTGGTCTCTTCAAGTGATGCTCACCTGCTTGCTGCATTTGTACCTCTCTGAGACATTTAGATGTTCAGGAGTTCATCTTGTTGTAAGAAGATTTATTACTTTGATGCTGAGTGCAGGTAGTATTTCAGGGTATATTCTTTATCTATATATAGTATGTATATACATACCTTGTAGTTACAGTGGTTTCTGCTGTCAGCCTGTAATATAGGGTCTTTACACAAACTGGGTGAAAGCTCTATAATCTTAATACCTTTGATGGCAACAGGGGTCTTTGTTTTGGGTTTTTGTTGGAGGTTTTTGTTTTGTTTTGTTTGTTTGCTTTTCCTTTGGA
Organism: Poecile atricapillus; assembly: GCF_030490865.1. Classification (NCBI taxonomy): domain Eukaryota; kingdom Metazoa; phylum Chordata; class Aves; order Passeriformes; family Paridae; genus Poecile; species Poecile atricapillus. The sequence continues at coordinate 19,549,757 of NC_081252.1, forward strand.
CTGCTCTCTGGTTTGTTTTCAGTTTTTCTTTTGTCCCTTTTGATCTTGCCTGGTGTTTTTTAACCAGGTGCAAGAACAGCAGCCTCCCTGATGGTGTGGGGTTGTGGCTGAGCACCACGGACAGGGCTCCTTCTTCACTGTTTGAAGAGATTCTGCACTAGAGAGGGGATTTACAAACTGGAGGAGTGCCCAAGCTGGGAGGCTTTTCCAAGAGGTAGTTAAGGAAGTGACCCCACAGTAACGCCTGTGGTGTCCAGGGACTGTAGTGAAGAGGTTGGACTTAGGCAGAGATTTTCTGAAATCAAGCAGTGGGCAATCTTCACCTTTTTTCTGTACATGAAGCAGACTTAGATCCTGAGGAGTGAGGACTAGCTTGTCATAGGGCTGTTGCAAGGTAATCAGCCAAGAAAATGTATTCCTGTGAGTCTCTAATCAAACATCTCTAAGGTGCATTTTAAACTGCTTTCCACTGAAGGTGGAGTACTGAGTTGCTACTCCTTTAGATTCCTGACTAAGCTTCAGGTACTTTGGTTAGAAACCATTCCTCTGTGTTCTTTGTTCCGTTCAAGAAAAGAGGCGTTTCTGACCACTAATTATTCCTTACATTCAGCATGTCAATTAAAAATAGTCTGCTTTCTGAAAACTACTCTTCATGCTAAGAAAAGTCTGAGTGAACTTTATAGAATTTCAGTCTGTAGTCTTTCCTTTCTGTCTCTAGGATGCTCCATAGACACAATCATCACACCAGTTGTTCATTTTGGTTGTTACCTTGCTGTTAATGCTGGCTGGGCATGGATTTGTTTCATCAGGATGCACACAGTAAGGACCGTTCCTTACATCTAAAGGACTTGTTCCTTACATCTAAGTTTACTGGTGCTGGAAATCTGCAAAGCAGGGGAGTAGAATGCTCCACTGGTATTAGGTGGTTATTAAACCTTGTGATTGATGTCAAGGGTAAGAATCAAATTTCAGAAGCAGGGTTATTTCTATTTGTACTCTGTACAAATTTCCACTATCCAGCAGAGGATATTTTGTGAATCCCCAACTGGGATGTTCACATGAACTCATCTTTACAAAAAGAAGGCAAATTAAATGATGTAACATTACTGTTTCTGCCAATATCATCATCACTGTAGGTGATATGACCTTTTCATCATTCATGTGCTTATGGAAATAACTAATATATGCTTCAAACTGTGGAAATTATGAACAGGATTACAATTTTCTTGCCCTTTGATACTGTGGAATAGTAAGACATCAGAGCAGAGCTTACTGTGCAGTCATGAAAAATGCAGTTATTGAAATTGCCTTTTATGCATATGACGTGTGTATACAAATAGGGAGGTCCACATTAGAGCTAGTAAAACAATGTAAGATTATTTTGGCCCACACACTATAAAATTTTTAAGCATTTTTGTCTTACTTTGCTATGAAATGAGAAATGCTATTTCAAGAGAAATAAGCACCTCTCCTGTGGAGGAAAACTAAACATGGTTTTTATGGTACATGTTGCATGTAAAAGTTTTGGTTGTTTTTTTTTTTTTTTATCTGAGCATTCAGAAACAGCTCTATGAAGAAATCTTTTCTTGCCACAGAGGGGCTCAATTAGGCAAGGGTACCTTAAAGAGGCCCTGTATTTTTAATTATGTCAGTCTGACTACTTTCTGAAGCAGAGGAAAAGCCATGTGAAACAACGTGGCAACAGCTCTATGGAAGGCAGCAAGTTGATGAAGTACAGAGCTTTCCTCGAGGGAACTCAAGTGCAGAGAGCCTAGGAGCTGATCGAAGCACTGAATGTTACATATGTGTGAAAGCCTCTCCTGCACTCACAATCTTTTTCATGATTATTCTTTTAAGTTCCACTGTGGGAAAGAAATCGGAAAATCACCACCCTCACAGTAAAGCATTTCTAGCTGATGCTTAATCTAAATCTTAGTTTAAGGCCATTCCCCATTGTCCTAACAGTATATTCCCTTGTAAAATGTCTCTGTTTCTCTTTTTTTGTAGGCTCCCTTAGGTACTGGAAGGCCACAGTTAGGTCACACCACCACCTTCTCTTCCTATAGCAAGTGTTTGATAACCTTGTTTCATCTGTTTTCTGTCCATGAAGTTTTAGTAGGAGGATTTGGAAAGATTTCCCCCAATTCTTTGTTTGTTAAATATTTTACTTCTGTAAAAATCTTTCTGGTACTAGTGGCTTAAAAATTCAGATTTTTTAAACTCTATGTTATCAGTGCAGGTAAACTGTTCTCCAGCATGTCAGAGGAATTTTTCATTGGCTTTAATGCAAGCTTTCACTATTGCATTCTAATTACAGTACTTAAAACAAATTCTCTGGTGGACACGAGCAGGTTGCATATAGTGAGTGCTCTGTGTGTGAGGGGAAGGAACCAGATGCTTGAACTTCTTCTGTTGAAAACCAACTGCAAATTTTGGTGAGAATTTTCTCTAGCACTTTTCTGAAGTACGTAGGATAATACTACTGTTGTAGAGTAGTAATCATATTAGTTAGGGGAAAAACTGCTGGTTTTCCTTGATAGTTTCTTACCTTCTCTATATCTCTGAAAGATTTATTCAGGGAAGACTTCAATAACAGAGATCAGTGTACCAATAGACCAGCCCCTTTACCATTCCTAATTAGTTTAAATGAAGGATCTTTTCTTCAGAAGAAGATACTGTTATGAAGGGAGTACCTATGTGGTGAAGGGAGCACATATATGTGTTAATAAAAGTTCTGTGAGAGCACGAGCTGTCATTTTTCCTCTTCGCACATTTTGCCAGTGGCATGGCCATGCTGCTCATGTACAAAAATTCTGGCTAGAGCTGTGGAATTATCTTTTTTCTTCCTAATTTTATTTTTAACTCTACCAACTAACTTCTGCAGCTGATTTACACACACACACACACACACACACGTCCACACATTGTGCTTCTGGGTTTTGTGAAAACATTTTATGTAGCCTTTAGCTCTTAGTGCTACATATAGCTTTGTTTCTTTTAAACATGGCTTTTTCTTTTTAACACCTGGATAGAACAGAGATGCTCATCTGTCTCCCTTTGATAGCATTACCAAATTTTTACAGCCCTTAGACTGATCAGTCAAATTTCTGTGTTCTTTAGCTCCTAGGAATTGGTCCAAGTATGTGTATTGATGTACAGTAGATCTTATCTATTTAAAACAGTAGCCCCCGTGGCCTTCACTGCCTGAAATTTCCAAGTTGTAATCAAACTTATGTGCTATCAGGCTGAGGGAAGAAAAGCATGTTTTTCTTTTACATGCTCAAAATGTAGTGAAAATCCCAGTGGACAGTCGTGTTTACAAGGGTAACTGTCTGCATTCAATTGTGGGTTATAAAAGTGCTTGCTTGAATAAATACACAGAGCTATCAGACAGAACAACCAATAGTTCGTTGGACTAATTGACCTTGTCAGTAGAATAGAAACACTTGCAAATAAAATTCCCATTGCCAGCAAAGTTGCAACTGAAAACCCCTGAAGAAACTGTGTATATCCTCTAACTATCTTGGAATGCAGTGATTCAGGCAGCAGACATGTGCAGTGGGAGGGGGCAGGAGGGGGGAATCATTAACCAAGAAAGTTGTATGTACCAGCAGTTTTCCATGGGCTCCTTTTGCAGCGTGAGGCTGTACGCATTCCTCGAGTCATTAAGTAGTTCACTTTCCATATTCAGAGTTATGTTTTCTACCAGTTGTTACTACTTTTACCATCCCTTGAGTCCCCCTGTATGATTTGTTTTGCTGGTCTGCTTTTATTATAATGTAGCCCTTTCAGAAAAGGCAAAGGTGTTTGGCTGGTAACCACAGCATGTTGTAATGAGGGTGGAGTGTGTTTGTCATTCTGGAGCAATGGTTGACTTCCATGAATGCCGGTGTCTATAACCACACAGGCTGTGGCAGTTTATCTTTTTGAATATATTCAGATTGCATAACAGTGGAAAAGAATCACAGTAAATATCAGCATATCTGGTCTTCCAATCAAAAGCACGATGGAACCATTTTTTTACTTTACCCAGTGATGAGTCATGTATCTTCCCATTAAAAAAAGGAAAATATTTCACTCCAGAAATAAGTCTTCACAAGTGAATTAGTCATATATCAGACATTTCCTTTTAAAAGTTTGGATAATGTCACACAGGTGGAAGTAGTATTAAAAAAAAAAAAGCAACTGTGTAAGACACAACAGGCTTCACTGTGTACTATAAAAACATGATTTTATTTTGGTTAGAAAACATAACAGGAAAAATGGGATTTGGAAAATAAAGTCTGAAAAACAGTCTAGTTAGCTGCTAAATAAACTTCAGAGATGAAGGTTTAAAAAAAACCACCAAGATTTGTAAAAGGAGGCGGGGGGGGAATAGTGTATTTCACCTTAAGTAAGGGACAATGTGTAATAAGGGATTTTGTGGTTTTACAGCTCGGTGCATGTGTTTGAAAGCTGTTCTCTCAGCAACGTGGGTGGCAGGTTATGCTACCATATAATGTATTGTAGTTGGCTCTCCACACTTGTCAGGGTTAGTGTTCAACCATTCGGAAAATTTTCCCATTGTTCTATCATGTGAACCAAGGCTAGTGTTGAATTCCCAATAACCTTCTGCAGGAAAAAGAGGTTTAATTAGAAAGTTTGAAATTTGATTACTTCTGTTATTGTCTTAATGCACTTCCCTCTAATTTCGGTGCTTATCTGCAAATGCAATCAATTTTTGCTCAGAAAGATGAAAAACAAACTTAACTCTGTACTGCAGTTGCTTCCACACTTTAAAAAAGAAAACTTGTATACTCAATTCTGTCTTTCTTCAGCATTAACACTCTATTTCCATCTTAAACATGTTTGCTTTAGATGGATCATAGCTTTTGGCAGCTACTGCATTTTTAGCAAATAATACTGTTTCTAGTAAGAGTTGCAAAAAAAAAAAAAAACAACTTTGTGTGAGGTCCTTGTAAACTGAACCTTGGGAACGTTATGTTATTTCTGTATTTTCCCTTCTTTTGTGCTTCTTCTCTATTTGTGTCATGGTTATAAATTACATCGTTTGAACTAGAGAATTAAAAACATTTCATTTTGTGATTCCTGTAATTTTAAAAAAGAGAATGTTTGTTTTATGTGTATTTTTTTTTTCTTTTTACCTGTTATTTCAGAGGCTGGCATACAGAGAAATAAGCAGTTATGGTATTGAAATACCATTGTGCCAGCACCTCCAGGGCATAATCCAAAAAAACCAGAAAAATCGCCTGCTGGGTTGTATGCAGTAAGCTTGTGTGAACATCAGTGTCTGCTGTTCACACATCATTTTTTACTGGAAGTTCCTGTTGGAATAAAGGTTCTGTGTTTGGAGAGTGCACTGGGATACTTGGTGGACAATGGTTTTTCAAAGTTTGTATGGATTTCTAATTACAGTTTACCAGTGTAGACTCACTGGATACTTCTTGCAGATAATCATTAATGTTTCAGAAGTAAGAGAAGCAAGCAGAGATTTGGCAACATAACAACTGTAACAAGAAAGATCTCTGCTCTTCTCTTCATTTAGGCATTCTCTAGAAGACTGAACATGGGAGTGAGGAATAAGGTGGGTGGATGGAGGGGGAGGTGACAGCATGACAGAAGATACATACTTAGTTTCCCTACTTCAATATTTAACTCCTTCCCTTCCTTCCCCCTCCTTTTTTAATGCAAGTGTGGTGCCTAGTTGACATTTTAAAACATTGAAGTGCCTCCGGCATTACAGCTTATGGTGGGTGTCAGTGTGATGCTCATCTAGAACATCTTCATGATGTTCAGTCAGGTGAACCCCCTCAGTTAATCAGAATTCATTTGAACTGTGGTTTAGAAAACGTGATACTGTGCACTTGCAAACTGGAGCATGTACCAGCTTCTACTTCATCTCTTATGTTTGATCTCTCTGCGCTTGGACAGAAGGATGGAGACCCTGGTAGGCAAACTGTTTAATGCAGCTTTTTACTTGGGTGTTTGCAAGAGTTCCTGGTGACATAAGGCTTCAAGTTTTGAACTAGGGAAAATGAAAATCTCTGTTGTCTGGCTGTTATCGTTTATTGGCTTTTGGGGAAGTGGACTCTAGACGCCTGACCTTCCAGTTATTTAGCAGAGCAAGGAGGTAGGTACCATTGAAGAAACTGTCTGGAACAAAGGACATTTATTTGATCTCAGGAAGGCAGCATTTTAGGAAGGAGATCTTGGAAAAGTGCAGCAGACCTGTATTTGGAAGGGAAATTCTATTTTTCTGTAGTAAAGGGCCCTGCATACTGCGTGGAAATTGTTAAATAAAGAGCTATTTCTCCGTCTCATTTTTCTTCTTCTACCCTACCACATTCTATAGTCATGCTCTTTCCCATTCTATAAGCTCCATAGGCCTGAGTAATCCAAAATTATCTCCTCTGGTTTTGGATTCCAAATGTGAAAACATTGTGGGAGTCACACCACCATCTTTTGCTTGAAGGATGTAAAACAGTTGTGTCAAAGCTGACAGGAAGATGCCGCTCACTCCCGCTTTCCTCTTTCTGGAGAGGTTGCTCACTATTGGGAAACTTCTTGCCTTTAAGCTACTTTTTTCTACACTGTGAAATAGGATTGGGAAGATAAAGTCAATGAATTATAAACAATCGTCTTTGATTTACCTGATTGCCTTCTTAGACTTAACTGTGGAGAGTAATCCTTGAAGGGAGCACTAGATATTTCCAAAAATTATGAAGTGCTAAATGCATGCAGCAAGGTCAAATCCAAGACTGATTCTGATCCCTCTGGGTGCTACTACTAACGTAGTATTGAAATCCTCCAAAGAGTAAAGCCAGCAGACAACATTTAATTTGGTTTAAGCATAAGAAAAGATATGAAAGGAATGGGAATATTTTTGGATACCTAAGAAAGTTTTATGCTGTCATCTCAACTGGTGCTGGTCAGCTGGCACAGCACACCTCACTTTCTGTTTTGCTTGAACAACTTGTAGGCACCAGCAACTGAAAATCTCCTGTGACTGTGGTCACCACCCTTTGCCAAACCAACAGTTTGTCAGCAGGGTGGAAGGAGGAAGTGGCCCCAGTTTAGAAGAAATTATTATCCAGTTTGCCCAACACTTATTATTCTCTGTATGTGTGGCTTGCATATTATAATGCCTTTATTTGCATCTGGATAAATGAAGTCACACTTGGCTATTTGTAGTACATACTACTTTGTGGCAAAGTTATCTGGGGTTGCTATTAATTAGGATTAGAAAAACCCCAAAACAAATCCATTAAATACACTGGATGTGCCATGCTTTCTCAAGTCAGTCCCTAAAAAAAAAAAAACCCCCCAAAAAAAAAACAAACCCAAAACCCAAAAATTTCCATAAAATCAGGTAGAAATAAAGGAACAAGTGTATTTCACATAGGTATGTGGGGAGATTTTATAATTACAATTAGCCTTTTTTTTTTTTTTTTTTTTTTTTTTTCATTCTGAAGCCTAACATTCTAGTGGAAAGCTGAGATTTTTCACGGTCTCACTAGGAAAGTAGTTCTGAAAAGGAATTGTGTTGATGTGGTAAGCTATAGCAACCCTCAGTGTTCAGAAGAAAATGCTACCTGGCAGCTGGTAGAGATCTAGAACAAATCCAGGGTTCTGGAGCAAGAGACTCAGTTGCTTCAGAGCTACCACCATGGCAGCTCTTTCCAGAGGGAGGTCTTGCTCCCGTAATTACTGAAATGTTATTTTGGTCAGGGTCTGCATGTAGCTTTGATGAGAATTCTGCTACACAGGGTCTAAATTCAATTCTTTGCTAAATTCTATTGGGTGGGAAGGGATTGAATGTGATGTTATCCTATTCCTTATCTCAAGTACTGCATGGAAATGTTTCTATAGATATGAAGTATAAATTTATTTCTTTCTGAGAGCTGTTCTCTGTCTTAATCTGTCATAAGATAACCAAGATCATGTGTTGAATCGGAAAAACCTTTCCCAGGCTTTTTCCATTTTTTTGTGCGAACACACAGGAGAGGGTGGAGTGAGAATAATAATGTAGCATATGTGTCTGGCTTGAGAGCCTGTGTGCTCTAGCTGCCTTCATCTAATTCCTAAAGTACGTTTATCTAACAGTCCTATTTAATTTCAGAATGAATTCTGGAGTGTTTTATGTCTCATGTTAAAGGAATGTTAACAAATACAGTTTTTATTGAAGCTTTTTATGAATGCTGTTCTTAGTCACAGTTTTTGAGTGAATGTGGCCTAGCCCATAATACTTCTTTTTTAATTATTATTTTTTTCCCCCTCTGTATCTGTCAGAGATCAAATTCAACTGTGGGTATGAAGGATTTTTTTGGATTATTTCTCATAGCAAATGCAGAAAACACTAATTTGTTTGTTTTAGTTGAGATTAAATTGTTACTTCTTAGTAAGATGATGTTGCTGAGTGTAATTGGTAAGGTAAAAATCAAATCATGTTTTATTTTTTCATTGTTTCAAAAAGAGTTGCAATTCAGTATCGGGAGAAATTATATAGTAAAATTTTGAAGTAGGCTTCCCTCTCCTTGACCAGGTCTCTGTTGTGGTTATTATGATTGCCATGTGTAACAGATTTTCATAAATCAGCTTTTGGTAAATCTGGCACTGCTGGGGTAGGAACTTCTATTGTGGAATTACTGGACTTTCTTCTATTTCTTTATACTGTCATGAGGAGTTAAAGATTTATTTGCATAGCAGAAATGAATTAAGCAGAGGAGCATATGTAACCACAGGACTACACAGATTTGCAATCCAATTCCATCTGCTTGTTGTTGACTGCACTTTGCTAAGCAGAAAGATGACACCCTACAGTAGCTCTAGACTTAGGACATAGCAGGCTGGCTTGTAAACAAGTTTTTAATTATCTCATTCTCATGCTTTGTTTTCCGCTGCCCCCTTATTTTTCAGGAGCATACTTAGGATGTAATTTTATTTTAATTCTTACACAGTTTGTGGTAAAGAGCTCATGTTCTTAGTCTGTAGGATGTAGTAATAAGGCAATTCCAGATCCTGTTTATAGCAGAAATGCTGTTGCAGTGAGGGAGTCATTTGCCCAACAGTGTATAGCACCATTTTAATATAATAATTAAATACCTTTTAATATGATCATTTAAATACCTTTTTTAACTGTACAGTTTTTGAGTGAATGGTGACTTGAGGGATTTTTGACTCCCAGAAAGAAGTCAAGAAATTAAATTCATCTAGATTGAAAGAAGCAGAATCTAGAGTCTGACCTCCACATAAAACAACAGAAAAAAAGCCTTGTGGTTTTTTTTGGACATGCATTCTTATTGATGTGTGAGAAAACACAAGCAAAAGTTAAAAACTACTGCATTTGTTCCAGTACCTTAAAAAAATTCTGATTAGATGTAAAATTAAATGCTTCCATTGGGTAACAGTTCTGATTCCAGCTTTGCAAATTTATAAGTGTATTCTGGCTCACATAAAACTATCTAGCTGAACCTCTGACAGATATATTTCTTCTCTTTTAATATTCATTCATATGAAAATGTATCTCCAGTGAGATGTGTTTATGAATTTGAGAACTTTCTGAGATGAGAATCTGCATTTTAAATTTTCAAAACAAATAGTTTTCACAATAGTCTTTTGCATTTGTTTCCAATGAGTAAATATTCTGTGAGCTGTGCATTATGCTCTGGATCCCGTGAAATGCTACTCTGCATTTGCTTATTGTGTGCTACAACACACTTCAGTAATCTTGAAGTTTATTAGGTTTTTCCCCACTTGCTTTTACTGAGCGTTCACAGACTCCTTATCCAGACACAGAATTTTTGCATTTGGTACTTCTGCAGGATTTGGGGATTATTTACAGAGGTTTAAGGTCTTTAAATTCCTTGATTTTAGGAGAGGCAACCCTCTGTAATTCTCAGAAACAAGCCATTCCTGTGAAACCAGGAGAAATGCTTTCCCTTAACCCCAGTGCTTTTTGTGTCTAAAAGCAACAACTTGTCCTCTTTCTGATAAAAGGTGAGTAGGGTTTTTTTCATGTGGTAGCACTCAGGTATAATTTGTTCCAGTCTTTTCCTGACAAATAAAATCACTCAGGAACTACCTGTGTAACAGGTAAAAAGTTAAAGGCATGCCGTTTTGTGGGCCTGTCTTCTGGTAGAAATCAGAAATCTAGTTCTCTTCAATATGTAGTAATAGCTCTTTTCAGTGAGGGGAATGAGGTGTTTTTTTTTGGTTTTGATGTAGCTTCTTCCCCTCACCTATAGAGTCCTTGAGAGCTGGCAGCTGGCTGCTACTACTGCTATAGACTATTTTTAAACTATCATGATATTCCCATTTCTTTTTCACATTTGTTCATTTCCCATTTTAATTTTCTGCGTTCTCTGGGATGCAAAGTGCATGGCATGAAATGTGGTCATTAGGTTATTGCCACTAAGTTATTTGAGATGGTTTGATGCAGAATTAACTCAGTGTGGCCAGTTTTCAGACACTTAAATCTTTAGTATTCCTTGCATAATTTTTTTTTTTTCAAATACTTTCTTTGTATAATTTAACTGTAGCTATGTCTAGACATATTTCCTGAATATGGCTAAACAATTTTGAAGGTAAATTATGACCTGGGTTTTTTTGCACTTTCACACAAACATAATATCATTCCATTATGTATGTTAGGATGGGAACTGCAGACATCTGCAATACACTTTTCATTGAATTTGCAAACTTCTGCCCCTTTGTAAAATTAATTATTTCCCAGAAATGTTTTCCAGCCTTAACTTTCATTTGCAATCAGTTTGTGCAGTGCACCCATTGAGTACATTTAGATTGTCGTTCCTTCTACCCAGCAGTTCTAGTTTGAAGAACATTCATAGGACTTCTCCCTTTATGCTTTTCTATCTTCTAGGTTTTAATATGTTCATTCTTGTATATGAACATACGTGTATATGTATACTCTTATACAAGGCCATTGTTCAGAGCACTTGTTTCGTGCTCACAGAAAATTCTGTCTATACTCCCTTTCTTGGAAGAAAAGACATCATCAAGTTCAGCCTGTTACCTTTCACAAAAGGAAGCTGCTTTGTCCCATTCTTCAGTCAGCAGTTCCATTTGTAATGCAAATTCACCTGAGCTTCAGAATGTTTTTTTAAAATATACATTCAGACTTTGCAGTAGAATGTTCCACTACCCCAGTTCAGTCTGTTTCTGTTCTCTTTGTGTAGCTGCCTGCTCTTTCATTACTGGTTTCCCCTGTCCGGTTGAATGTTGAATAGTTGAAGTGCTGCTCTCTTATCTGAGAACAGCCTGACTCACCTGGAAGTTGTAGGAGATGATGTCTTTATTTTGGATGGGTGCTGCTCTGAAGGGAGGGACTAAGATTTTGATACCTCACTGTAGGGAAATCTTAGGTCTTTCAGTGTGTGTGGGGTGAAAATTCAATTTTGTGACTAAGATACAAACTTAAATAAAAGCGCTAATAAGGTATTGTCTTAAGTAATTTTTAAGAACTGTGTGCCCTATTTTTGTTGTTTTGAAAACCTTACTACACATACTTAATCACATGGGTTTTTTTGATACTTTTGTCACTATTTTGTATTATGGCTAAAAACTGTTGAATGCAGATAGTACTATTTGTTTGAGTGAATATGGGAAGTTATAGTGGCTTTTTTTTTCCCCCCCAAGATTCTGATCAGGTGAAAGTTACTGAGGGATTTCAAAAGCACTCTGAAAGTTACTTGTGTTCGTTGGTCATCGTCTGCCAGGTTCTTGCTTAGAAGTATCCCTACAGTTACCTTGTGCACCTGCCTCCTCCTTAGTAAGTGTCCTTAAAATGAAGAAACATTGAAGTGAGATAAACTTCAATTTGAAGTGCTCCCCTAAAGGTATAAAACATTTGTTTTTACTAAATGAGATTTGCACTTCTTTCTAAATGTGCAATGTTCAGTGTTGGCTACATATTTTATAATAATTTTATAGTAATTTTTTGTTGTTGTTTTTTAAAAGTACTGTTTCTTTTTTCACTTCTGCTTCTATAATACTACAAGCTACTGATAATTTGAGTTGTAAAGTACCCTGGGTTAAAAAAAAATATTTAAAAAGTCCTTTATTCTTCTTTCAGAATGCTGGAATTTTGAAAAGACTTGCAGCAAACCATGGATTTTCTACTATTCATTTTTAAAGCCAGTCTGTCCAGCTGCAGTCTGTGCCAGTATGGCTGCAACTAAAACTTGACCCAGCTTAGGTACCAGAAATAGGCAAATGGAGGCAGAAAGCTTGTTTTGGGCTGCATTACCTGTTTTTTGATACTGTCAGCCAGGTCACCACTCCAGAGCATAAGCTCAAGATTTATTTTGTAGCTTTTTCATCTTCAGCATGCTGTCTGCCAAGCTCAGGGTAAGTAGCAGGTTCACACTGGAGCCAAGTCCCTTTAGGTGTGAAGGATTTCCCCTGATACCAGGAATCTTCTCAGTTGCGGTGCCCTTGCAAAGGTATGGCATTCCTGTGTGACAGATGTGGAGTGAGATTAGGTCCCTGCAGGAGAATACTACTGCATTTAGGGAATATTTGCCTTCCCTTCCTCCACTCCCTTCTCAAATATGTTATGAAACTCATTTTTCTTTAAATCAGAGATCAAAAATTTCACAGCTGTTATGGCTGATTTCAGTTGGAGACAGTATTCCTTCTGGAGCAACAGATTCCTGTTTAAGTGGAATCTCTTTTAGATGGTACCAAACTAAACTTAGAAAGCTTCCTGCTGTGGGTAGAAGGTTTGCCTTGGAGTTTTAGGCTTTAATTCTGTACTTGCACATATGAAATTCCATTCTAGACTGCATTGTCATTCTGTATTTGCTGGTTGGATCATTCTGCTTTTCAAAGGGACGTGGAGGAGATTTTTTTATTTTTTCCTGAAGTTCCAGTGGATAAAACAGTTGCCACTTAAAACACACAGCATAGCAATCCTTAACTAATGAGTTTTAATTTATGGATGTGTCCGGCATAAAGTGTTATGTGAAAGTACAAATGACCTCACTGAAATGAGGTGAGAAGAAAATTAGTTAAAAACAAACTGTCTAAGGCTGTTCAACATTTTTGTCCTTCTCTGAAGCAATTTTTATATCTCTTGGGGTAAGTATATTTGTAATAAATGTTGAGCTGCCTATATATTGTTCTTCACAGAACATACTGAAAAAGTGGATATGGCACAGCACACGGGAAAACAGTGTTTCTTTCTTCCAGAAGGACTTTCCTAGTAAACAGTCTGTGACAAATTCCTGATGGTTTCTGCAGGTAAATTTTCTAGAATGAAGAGCTATTTTCAGCCACGTTCTTGAGAATGAAGTATTCAAAGACAGTTGTCAATTTTTTTTTTTTTTTTCCTTCCCTTTGCTTTTTTTTCCCTGCCACCCAGAGTTAGGCAGACAATATTTTCTGAAATTGCAACTGAGTCAGTTCTGGCTGACAATTTCACAGAGGTTGAGCATTTGGCAGGTTATTTATTTGCCTGTCAGGCTGGTGGATGTACCTCACTGTGCAAGTGCAGTGAGCAGATGCAGAGGTGGGAGTGTGATGGGCAGGGTGGTGGTTGCTTAAGTACCACGGACAGGGGCCCCTCCATGCATGTCCAGACCATCCTTGACTTCATCTGTCAGGAATTTTGTATGTGGGCAGTTCAGCAGAGCCTTGACCCCTTTGCAGGCATCATTATATGGGATCCTTCATCACTTGGTGCTTTTGAAAGAGCTGCTTTTCCTGTGAATCCGTGTCCTAAAGCTCTTGGTATTCCACAGTGTGTGCCATTGTACCCCATTTCCTCCATTTGATAGTAGGCTCATGTGCACACTTAATCACCAAAGGCTCCCCATCATGCCTAAGACTTAATTGTTGTCCTCTTATATGCTCTTCATCTGACTTCAGCAGATTTCAAAGACAGACTATGAGGGCATTCATAAAGCTGATTTTCCCTGTTTACCATTCCATGGATTAAATTTCAGCTCTTCCTAACTTTATTCCTGTTGTAATACTGAAATTCTGCCTGAATCAACTATGTACATCTTAGAAGATACTGCATTGGTTTCTCAGCAGTATCAAATAAAAGGGCTCCTTTTTAACTGTATGCAGAAATGATAATCAGGACACCCAATTCTAAAGAATATCAAAATGGACCAGTCACAAAGACCATTTCATGAGTTGACTGGTGAGTCATTCTTCCAAATGAAGTTTAGGTTGTATCATACATGGCTCAACTGGCATCATCTGCTCCCTTCAGAAAGCAGCAATGGGACACAACCCACTTAAGTTGTCCAACATACTTATGCTGCTCAAGTAATCCAAACAGGAAATTTAGAAAGGTGGTATAAGAATCTGTATTTGAGCATTATGAATACTAATCCTTGACCACCAAGGATTTGCTTTTCCAGATTTATTTTTCTTCCTTTTATACATATTCTTTACAGCTTGGTTTGAGTGTTTAGTTGTCTTTATTTTAATTGCATACAACTTTCTAACGCACCTGGGCATTTATTATTTTTTAGTGTTTTAATCTGGAGCGGAATAGTCTGAAGGAGGTTCTATAAAACTTCTTGCAAGGATCTTTTGGACCTTTTTTCAACCTTCCCAGTCTTCCCAAAGGTTCTTTCTTTCATTTAATTTGAACAAAGAGCCTATAGGATATTAAAAGATAGGAATTTTTAGTGTTTCCAGGTTTTACTCTCTAATATAGCTTTTTCTCTCTAATATAGTTTATTCTGCAATGGGTCTCCTGTCTACCCAAATCCACAGCTGACTCTTTCTGAGGGATGGACTGTCCTCCTTCAGACTCTTAAGGAACTGCTGTTTAAAAGAATGGAAAACTTCTCTTGCCTAATGGACTGAAATGAGATTTCTTGACCGTTCAAGGACGTGGGTGATTATGACCACAGAGGCACCTCCTTAGGTGGTCGTTGCTTCATCCCAGCACACAAGTGTGCTGTTCACAGTGGGTCCTTTGAGCCTGTTGCTGTGTTCCCTGTTAAGTTGCTAATGTGGTGTCCCTCCTTTGGCTCACTTGGAACTCAGCAAGTTTCTTTTGGACATGCTTCATTTTTTCTCCTGGAACTGGTGCATCACTGCTATTAACTGGTTCTCTTCCTTCCTAAGTGAAGTGATGGCTGAAGCCCAAACTCTGCTACTTCATGTGTTGACAGTTCCAATACTTGGAATTATGCAGAGGCACACAGATTCTTAGTCCTGGTAACTAAATGATGGGACATGGCAGTTATGGAAACAGAATTTTGGAAGTTAAGCCAGCTTTCTTTCTCCTTGCCAGTTGTTGTGGAAACATACTTTTGGATAGCTGTAAAAAACAATGGCTAAACAGGAAAAAGCCTTTTCCTGCATGGGAAAGTTCGTGTATTGATAAATATTTTATTTCTGAACATAGCATTTCTTTTCCCTGAAACTTAGTTTTATAATCTGCTGAATGGAAGAATACGTTACTTATTGAGAACACCTGCTTTGAAAAGCTTAAGTTTTATAAAAACTGTATTGTAAGAACTAGCTAAGCACAGAGAGACAAAATTATATGTGTGAAGAAGAGTTGGCTGAGTCACTAAAACAAAAGCAGCTTTAACAGTTTTATGAGAAAAGTAGGAGTAAAATTAAATACTGTTTTATTTCACAGCCATTTGAATCTAGTAGTAAAGTTGATGAAACAGAAATTTGATGAGGTACAAACATCTCAGAATCATGTTTCATGCTGAAGCTGTGATGGCAGCAAGAATTCTCAGCTTTCTGTCAGTACATAGGTCCTCTTCTGCACATGCTTCCCAGAGGAAAAATATGAGCTGCTTTTTCTTCCTATATATATATATATATATATCTGTATTTATTCCCCTGAGCTGGGAGCCCTGTCTAGCATATATCTGGGATGTGTTTGTAATTACACTGAATGAAACTACTTACAGTGAGTTTTTCCCTTTCTATATCTTTACAAAAGATACCTTTAAAGGGCAGGAAAAATCATGTCTTATTTCAAGGATGTTAGCCTACTGTAAACACAGCCAAAAACTTGGGTTGCATTTGTAACCTTAGTAGAAGTAGCAGTTAGAGTTATATGCCATTTGGAGACACCACAGAATGTAAACAAAATATCACTGAGAATGGAAAAGAGGTCAATATTCAATTTAGGTAGGATAAATACACTAGAAAAGTATTCTTTGGGTAAATAACTTCCTAGCCTATAAGGAGGCTAGCGATTGTAGAAGCAGCTTCCTTCTAAAAGCTCTGGTCTTGTGTTTAGTCATCTCTCTGAAGTGTATCCTCAAGTTGCCTTGGTCTTTTTTTATTTTTTTTTAATTTTTATTTTGTTTTGTGGTTTGCATCTTCTGTGGTAGGACACACATTATTTGCAATAGTAGCCTTGCCAAATATGTATGGAATTCTGTAGAATCTCTGGACTGTACAATAAAGTGAAGAAAAGGGGCTGTTAAGTAGGCTGGGGAGGAGAATTCCATTGAGAGCATTAATTTTCCTTTGGCTCCAAGTAATGTGGATTCCTGGAGCTGAGAGTATATGTCCATACGTAAATCTGTAGCACACAGAGGACAGGAAAAATAAGAAAGCAGTGGAGAGAAAGCAGGAGAAGAGCTAGAGTATAAGAGCAAGGACAAGTGAGTGATTTTTCCATTTCAATTTTTATCCCTTTGTTCTTTTGTTTTGACTTTCATAGTCTTGTTTTCCAATTGTCACAAAATTTATAGTATTAGAAGCAAATATAAAAAAGCCACAAACCCATGGCTTTTAGTATATTGTACATTAAGATTAGTCTAGAGCTGCAGGAACTGTCCTGAGTTACCAATACTGAACTTGCACTGATTCATTCCTATGTTTTCCTTTTCTTTAAAAAACAAAACTTTTCTAGAAAAACATGTAACAGAAAGAAATTTTGAATTTTTAATTTCACTTGGGTGATTAGTAATAAAACTGATTTTTTTTTCAATTTCTTGGAAGACAGTTGATAATGACTGAGTCTTAATGATCTATATAAGATTAAAAATACATGAGGAAACTTAATCTGGTATTTGCTTGTAGTGGACTGATGCTATAGAGTTGAGGTGAAATATAATTATATCTGTATATGTGTGTGTGTCTATATGTATAATGGTCTGTGCTTTTAAAGAACAAGCTTGACTTTGAGCAAAGTCAACTGAAATGGATTTCAGGTAAAGTATTTGTTATGGGTGGAGCTGCCAGTGCCACTTGTACTTAAGGTTGTGCGACCCTTTCCATTTTAAGGCTTAACTCTTGGTTACTTTGACTTTTGCCAAACTTCAGACAGATTCTTCCATGCCAGATATCTGCTTTGGGTTGAATTTTTTTAAAGTTTCGGCCAAAGCACTTCTGTTCCAAGAACAAGGCTAGGGAAAAGTATGCTGTTTTGCTTGTGTGAGAATATTCTGGTGTCCTTCTTTGATGCTCCAGTGCCCCCAAGCTCTAAAGCAAGGATTTGAAATTTGGCAATAGTTCAGCCTTTGTGTTGAGGATGTGCCTTTTGCCTCCCTGTAAAAATCCACCCAAATTTCCAGACCAGTTTACAAGGCTTTGAAAGATTGCCATTTGCATGGGCTTAATAGGAATTTCTTAAAACTTCACAGTAAGCTTCCTTTAGATTCTGTTCACACTGGGAATGCTTCAGGCAGAGTAGAGCTGCATATTTCATCCCACTTCTGCTAGGAGTAGTGATGGCTGGGTTTGGGTGCTGACTTTGAACTAGGAGTAGGCAGCATTGTGTCTTGTATCACCCCTGCCTATTCCCATGTCCTGTTCCTTTTCCCTGGTGATGGACCTGGGCCCTCTGGAAAACAAAACTGTTTCACTCATCTGAAAGAGCATGACAGATGTGGAGGAGAAGAATTTGGGAGAGTGTGTATGTCTGGTTTATACCATTCCTTTGGTCACAGAAAATGTGTGTATCATACTGGCAAAACAATACTTCCTTTTCTACTTAATGTTCAGTTTGGTTTTGTTGTATTTAAACCTCAGTAGTTAAGTGGGTATCAAGGTTTTAATGTGAGCATCAACTATGTATGCATCAATTAAAAAAAAAAAAGGTTAGATTCAAATACAGTCATACATACAGGTCAGTACAGGAATGTTAATTTAGTGGGCAGAAATCAAGAGCTCACTTTTTTCAGACATTGAAGTCTAACTCTGACATTTGCATTTAGTACACTGTAGCCTCCAACTTCATCACAAGTGTTGTGTGTTTTGTCCAAGAGGCAACTGTTTGACTGGAATGGGGAAAGGGGCCTGTTTTGAGGATGAGTCCAGGATTTGTACAAGTAAAGGCTGTGTATTCATCTGTTAGGGAAGTTGAAAAATGTGGAGTGAGGGAAGCTGAGATTTGGGGAATAAAAAAAGTCTTTGTGGCTAAGACAGTTCAGTGGTGCTTGATGAATTGTGTGCTGTCTGTGCTCAGTCGTGGTGGTGTTTCTACAAGAGGCATGCATGTGACTGTTCCTGCTCAGACTCCGTGTTGTGGCTGGCTTGAGCACTTGTATCCATTTGCAGAAATGCAGAACTGCAAGTGAACTCAGTGGGAGCTAAACCTCCTGTAAAATCCTGTAGACAGTAAAAACTGGCTCAGAGTATGTGAAGTTTGACATCTGGAGCCAGAGAACCTTTTAGTCTAATTAACCTAATGCCTGATTTGCCAGTTTTACAGGTGAAGGAATGACTTGTCCCATTTCTGTAAAAAGACTCTGGGAGAAACTGGTTGCCTTTGTGGCAGGACTGGAAAATAACATGCTGTAAATAGAGCATATAACCACCTCCCTTGATCAGGGATGGAACAAAGCATTGAAAAATATGCCATACTTTTATCTCTCATACCTTTTTTTTTTACTGAAAGTTACTTAGTGTTAATTAATCTATTTCATACTGATCTAACCATAAAAATCTTGGTATCTTAGCTCTTGAACTTAAATTTTCCATTTTGAATTAGGAGTCAAAATTTGTAAACTCTGAGAATAATATTAAAATGCAAGTTTAATTAGTACTTAAATTACAAGTAATTGTAGTTCTCTTCAAAATCACAGTCACTTGACCTTAGTAGTAGTTGAATAAAATGTTAGGAGGATCCTTTTTCTCTGTTTACTATGAAGATGGAAATCATCCTTGCTCAAGCTGTTTACTGCCACCTCACCATGATAAATTTCCCTTTTCTAAGCTGCTTCAATTAGACATCTTTTTTTTTCATCCCTTTGTAAAGTCAGCCATTACCTAAAGTTTCCTATTAAAAAAAAAATAAAATTAAAATGTTTGAAAGAGAAAGCATTACAACAAATAAGTGACTGAATGTTTGTGGAAATGTCTAGCTCCCAGAGTGAAATGATTTGCTGCTAAGGTTTAGTGAATTTAATGCTTTGGAAATAATTTGTTGGAGAGTCTGCAGCAGTGGAGAGTTTTGGGTTGTGGTTATTTGTTGGGTTTTTTTTTCTTGTTCTTTCTTTTAAGGTGGAGGTGTAAAAGATTGTTTTGTCTGCTACTTTAAGCTGAAGTAGTCATCAAATTTTTTAGTTGTTTCTTGGGTTGTTTTCTCAGGGTGTCTGCTGCCTCTGAACCAGTAGCTCTCAGATGAGTCTTTTGAAAACTTCAGCATAAACAAGGCATTTGACAGGATGTGCCATGCAGTATTTTTGGGAAAAAGATGAGAATTTGAGCTGCTCAAAGCACATACATCTTCTTAGGGGAACTCAGCTGCTAAGAACAGCACTCTTATTTTCCTAGCTGTGTGAATCCACTTGCTAGTGGGCAATTGTTTTGTGTTTTGTTTTCTTTCCCCCACAAGACTTCTATTTACTTGTGTGCTCTTCCATGTGTGTTTTGAGCTGTGCTTTGAAGTTGGGCAGCTAGCTTTAAACAAAAGCTGTTACCATGCTCTGCATAGCATCCAGCTTGATTTCAGCAATCTGTTGTGTCAGTGATGTGGTTTAGAGTTAACAAAATGCTGTTCTTTGCTTGCCTTGACATTGGTTTAAGTAGGATTAAAATTGAAAAAGAAAAAATCGTATCGCACTGGGTATGTTATATAAAAGGCTAGTTAAATGTGATTAGAATGTGATTTAATGGCTGTGCAGCAATTATTATTGGTCAGGCATCTGTGAGATGAAGTTTGAGGTATCTTCTCTTCTTTCCTTTGTCACCTTCCTTTTCCTCTTTCCTAGTCCCTCTAATAATCTAAAGAATTTCTGAAAACCCAGAACTCTATGGGCATTTAGTTTCCTACATAAGTCACTCTAATATATTGTACTTCAGAGTACCTAGATAAAACAATTTAAAATGCATATTTTGTAATCTTTGAGCATTGTTCTTCAGTAAGGAGGTCTAAATGTTACACTTTACTTCCTTGAATTTATACTGAAGTCTGTATTTTTTTATATTGATTTTTATTTTAACATTAGGGCACAAAATGAGGAGTAGATTCTGAAAGGAAAAAGCAAACACAACTGCAGAAAACCAAATTAATTTGTATATATTTACATGAACAGTAAAATAGCTATGATATTCAACTATTATTTCAAATTAATTTGAAAAAATAACTAAAATCTGATTAACAAGACCACTTTATTAAATGGGTTTAATATGTGATCATTTATATGAAATATGTGAACTGTTTCTGAATGTTTTGCTCTTTTGTCTTGTTTTTGGCAGCAACTGGAATTAGTGGAGCCCAGTGGCTGGATCCATGTTCCTCTAACAGATACTCACAAGAAGCCCATTCGCACCTTTATGATCCAGATTGCTGTTCTCGCGAATCACCAAAATGGAAGAGACACTCACATGAGGCAAATCAAAGTGTACACCCCTGTGGAGGAGAGCTCCATTGGTAAATTTCCCAGATGTACAACAATTGACTTCATGATGTATCGCTCCATCAGATAAAATGTCCTCATGAGGAATAATAAAGTTATTTTTTCATGACTATATCATAGCTAAAGAATTCAGATACTTAAAGAGCAGGGTTTACTTCAGTGTAATTATATGTTTATACTTTGTACAATTTTGAAATAAAGATAATCTTCTGTTACAGTATGGTGTAGTCTGTAATTTGTTTCTTTTTCTAGGAGTCTGAGTGCTCTTGTACTCTCTGAGAGGGGTAAAAACAATCCAGGCACTCTTAGAAGACTGTATTTGACAGGATGAGAATCAGTAATTAATTTTATATAATATGGGTATTTTGGGGAATGATTTCTTCCGCTAATGATCATGCATGGAAATAGTTCATTCCTCTGCCTAAAAATTGCACTTGTAAAAGCTACTCCTCTTCTTGAACAGACACAATCTAAAGACATTACCAGTAGTATTTTCCCATTATTGCTTATGCTAATGTACCCTTTTCTCTAGAGGGTTGTTTCTACTCATTGGCCATGTGCATGGATTTAGCCTTTTTGTAACTGCAAAGTGAATCATAGAATTACAGAGTATCTCCAGTTGGAAGGGACATGGAAAGATTGGACTTGATGCTGCTTCCTGCAGGACTACCTAAAACTAATCCATATGGCTAAATGTTGTCCAGATGCTCCTTGAGCTCTAACAGGCTTGATGCCATAACCATTTTCCTGGGGAGCCTGTTCTAGTGACTGATAATTCAGTGAAGGTGACAATGACATGAAGAAAACCAAACCTTTCCAAATTGTTCAGTGTAGTATATACATTAATATAGATACACTGAGTATCTATAGTACTCCATCTATAGGGTATCTTTAGTACACCACAATGAGTGTAGGTCATCTAGAACATGATAGCTGTTGAAAATAGGCAATTTAGGAATGCTCTGGCATCCTACAGCTGTGTGGGAATGCATGTGGTGGTCCAGTGCCTTCTGAAGTACTGGGAACTCAAGTGTAACACAAGAAATCTCATGGTCAGACAACAGAATTATTTTAATGCATGTTTTAAAGTAAAGGGCATTGCAAGGAAAATGTGTGCTCTGTCTGCTTGCTGTAAGTAGGAGTATTTAACACCTCTACTAATGCCTCATAATCTAATCACTACTTGTTATTTAATGTTTTAAAAAATTGAGTAGATTTTAGAAAGAGAGGTTGTTGAAGTGCAAAGGTTTCTTTTAAAATGTTTGATACTGATCAAACCCATTCTTCCTCACAGCACCATGAAAGTTGAGGGTCAATGGGGAGAGTACAGGTCAATCCAGACTAAAACTTTTGTCACTCTTAATTGTGAGCAAGGGAAGACTAATAATAGTGGAGGCTCATAAAACAATACTACATCATCCTGCAGAGGAGAAAGGAGACGAAATAGAGGAAAATAGGAAGTTTTGTCAAAGAAGGAGGAAGATTTAACTATTGCAAAATGTTTTATATACTTGATGAAGCTGGTGTTTACTGAAAAGTTTTATCTCTGGCTGAACTCCACAGTATTAAGGAGGGTCATTAAACAGGGCATTTCCTGATAAAGAACCTTGTAGAGAAGTGCATGACTAGTTTGGGGTTTCTATCTAAATGTGGATTCAATCATTTCAGGAGGACCTTAACTGTACTTTACCTTTCCCTGTAAAGGATGGATCAAGTGCAGAATTCCTGTTCAGCAGAAGCTGGCTGAATTTGTGCCTTTCACCAAGTCTGTCACTTCTGTGGATTTTCTTATCTAGCGTCACGGAGTTGTACATTCCTATTCACTTCATTGAAGCAAATTATGTACATTTGATGTGCACTTTATATTCTTCTGTTTAAAAAACAACAGTAGACCTCTCCTGGATTTATTTTTATTATTTATTTATTTATTATTTTTAGTTACTTTTGGTAGATTATGGATGGTTTTTAAGAAAGGAGATTATTAGGCATGGAATTTTCCTGGTTTTCTCCCAGAAGTTAAGACAGCGGTTATCCATCCTAGCTTTGCATCATCATCACACTATTCCATGCTTAAGGATTCTACCACAGATAATTCTGTGGTAATTTCGTGCTTTGGTCAGTAACATTTATCTTTTCATACATGTCACTCTGCAAGTGATACCTCAGTGCCAAACATTATCCAGTAAACTAGGAACAAGCCTGTCAGCACAACCTTGTTATTTTTATTTCTGTCCTGCCATCAGTAGGTATAACTTTTTGATCTTTAGAAAGCTATTCTAGCTTTTATTTATTTTTTTTTCAAGCCATCAATGCTCATCAATGCTATATCCTCATATAGGACATAGGGCCAGAATTTGTGTCAAAAATTTGGAATTCTTATTTCTGGCAGTGTTGTTGAATAAGCTGAAGTGTAGCTTGACTACTTATCCTGCTGTTGTGAAATTACAGATTGTGTTCAAGTGGTTTTAAGAACCCATGACACGCATGGTAAGCTGGGTTATGTCAAGCTTTACTGTTGGGGAAGGAATCTGTACTTACTTGGAAACAAGTGCAGTGACCATTCTAAATCTACATGAATTTTTTATGTGTTGCTTTGTAACAGTTGTAGATACATTGCATTGCATTGGTATTTAACATCTGTGGAAGTGCTTTTGTTTTTTAACATTTTTGGCACTTGGTGACATAAGGCTGCTGATTATTAAGTGATGAGATCCTAGATGAGTGTGTCTGAAAATAAAGCAAGTTGCTGCCTCTGTGTATGAATATTGCACTTAGTGTTTGAATTGGGATAAACAAATCGGGCTGCCAAGTCATTTGGGAAGTTACTTACACATATGTTGTGTTTAGCTGCTGCTTCTTTTCCTGGCTCATTGTTTTCAGACACACAGTTGCCTGGAATCTTATCACTTTCTCTTTTTCTCTTGTATAAGAAGCACCTGATAACTATCAAGTAGTACAAGTAATGTTGGAATGAATGATAGACTAAATGGAAGATGTATTTGTTCTGAAAAATCATGACTTGACAGTAATATGATTCAACGCTTCAAATAGTAGTAATTTAGGGGGTTTAAAACCTTTTCTTGGAAGGTCACTAGGCCTTTCTGCCTCACAGAACAGAAATTTGATTCCCAGTGTAAGTGTAAAAACCTTCCTTTTAACTAAACTTTAGCTTATTTCCTTTGCAGACTCTAAGAAGAGAGCAATAATTGAGTGACCAGGATCTTGAGGAACTCCTGTTGTAATGAAGGACAGTACCTGTGTTTTGACTGTCATGTCTGTCTGTCTGTCTTCTTAGTACCACAGTGTAAATAAAAAAGGCAGATGGGTGGAGAAGGATAAAAGAGGTATTTGCTGCTTCTGGTTTCTAAAATGGAGAACAGGAAAACATTTATGTTTTGTTTAAATTCGCATAGGGAATCTCTGGCAGAGCTGAAAGTTGAAGCCTTATCATCACTGTCTTCTCTTTTCACTGTGAAGCTGATACTTAGATAATGATTCTGTTTCAAAGACAATTTTTTCAGTAATGCAATTTCTGTATGTAATTCCATTTAAAAGTTTAAACTGTACTTTGGGTTTTGCTTTTCTGGTTTAATGTGTAGGGGAGATGCTTTTGCCAGCATTCTGACTGTTGATGCACCACTGAAACTCTTCAGCTGAGCCTCGGTGCTTGTTCTTGCCTTCCTGAAGTATCTTACTGGTGGTACTTGTTTTTCTTCACCTGTGTCAAAACAATTTTGGGAAGTAATTGAAACATTATTTATGCTTGAAATCTGTTTATATGTTAAGAGAGAGACAGATACTGAGATTGCCAGTACTGATTAGCAAAAACTCATGAACTTGGGCATAATGAATTAAGTGATGGAAGAGACTGAAGGACCATGGAGAGCTACTGGATATTGGGGAGGCAAATTGTTGCTTCACCTAATAGAGCAAGCCACAGCTCTAGGCAGTAGGTAATTGCTTGAAAAATCCCCACTTTTCATACAGCAGTGGCCACCAATAATTGTAATTGTCTTGTCTCAAGAACTGCAAGTGAAACAGGTGCTCAGGCAATTCATGTCACCTTGAAGTGAGTCAGGGTGATAAGACAGCCTAATTAGAGCTGAATTGCATTACACCCTATAAAGAAAGAAGGAGAGTCAGAAGCTACTCTAGTAAACTTCTCAGGAAATCCTGAAGACTTTAGCCATTTGTCAACCATAAATATGTGTCTTTGCTTCAAAATGGTGATTGGGTTTTTCTATAACCTGTATTTTCAGGATGGGTCTGATTAGTAATATACAGAAGAGTTCATTCCTCTGCCAGGCCTAAGTAAAAGAATAAATGGTCATTATAGTGTTACTGTTTTTTGCTGTGTAAATGAATTATGGAGAGAATTTTTAGTGGATGTTTTTCTTGAATTTACCAGTAAGCTCTGCACCTTTAGGAGAATGTATTTGAATTCTTTGGGATCACTGGATGACCCAGACTGAGCTCAGCATGTGCTTGTCTGCATGGGGGAAGTAGAGGTTTGGGGCTCTGAAGAGCCCATGGTTATAGCAAGCAGTGCAGTGCTGTGCTTTCAGAGCCTGATTTGTTTAATTCCTGGTAACCTTTGCACTCTTATTCCTAAATTTTGTCATTCTGTGTTAATGGCTAATTAACACTGATGCATTGATTACAAGAATGCTTTGCATTCCTTTGCATGTACACACAAAAATAACAGTTTATTTAATGTTTAACTATCACATTACTTCTTTAATTAAATAGGTTTTGTTTTTTTTGCTGGAGCATGAGATAATAATCTAAATGAAATTAAAATGTTCATAATATCAAGACAATGTCCCTCTAAAGATGGGATTGCTGGGACTTCCAGGCAAAGGTATTGGGTGGTCTGCTGTTGGTTTGGAATACTTAAGTGTTCTGGTTTAGATCAGAAAGGTGTTAAGGTGCTTTTATAAAGCTGCATAAAGCATCATTAAACATTGTTCATGGAAGCAAATTGAAAGTCATCCTTCACGTGACTTCTTTGCCGTAACTCCAGGTTGACATTTCAATGGGCTGTTTTACGTCAGCCTAACAATTGCCTGTGACAGTTTCTCCATTTGCACCAAAGAATAAACCTCTCTTGCAGCACTCAAAAGTATTAGCGTGGTTTAGTTTAATGGAAGAATGGGGGAAAAAAAAGCCCCGAACCCAAAGCCCAGGTAATGAAAATTATGCTGATACTTAATGCTGCTAGAAGATATAATCCAGACATAATTTTATATGAAGTGAGAAAGTAAGTTTGGGATCACTGGAAACATTAAATACCTGAACTCTGATCCCACTGAAGTGAATTACTGCTCTTAATTATAAATAGCTATATGATTATAATAATAATAATTATAAATAACTCTAGGGGAACAGTTTAGCCAATATTTAATACTCTAATTTAAGGAAATTAAATGGGATCAGTGACTTCCCAGTTATTTAGATATAAAGAGGCAAACCTGGAGCAGTTTTGGAAGTTTCTTTCTCAAATGCTTCTTTCAGTTTACAATATTAGGAGTAAATTCCATACACATGCAATATAGTGTGAACATGCAAATTGTTGAAATCTTTTACAGTTAGAAGGTAACAATTCCTTGTAGAAGATGAAAGCTTAAGAGCTCTGCAGCATTTCACTTTTTGTATATTTAATATTCTTTAGTATATGACTGATATTGTGTAGGTGACAATGTCTAGCTTGCAGAATGATCTAAACAAAATTCCTAACGGCTATTTTATTTCAATATTTACCACATTTTTGTACTGGCATATGATCTGCAATGTGAAGCAGCAGAGAGGGAAGCTTCTATAAATGATTCTCATTCACCCTAGAAAAAACATTACCATGACAAGCAAATAATTTATGACTAAGTAATGTCTGGGCATTTTAATTAGAAAACACCTCAGGAAAGGAATTGTCTTGTTCTCTGCATTTGTGCATTTCCTTTAAAAATGTATTTCTCTCTTTGCTTAAACTGACTAGAAATTTCAAGTAAAAGGTAAGCTTACTGCTCTTTTGCAAAGGTTTAACCTGTTTGTCTACACAGCTGCTTCAGGTTGCTCTCCTGTTGCCAGTGAAAATCGGTATAAAATAAAGTGTTCATTCTGGTGCTTCAGAGTAGAATCTTTAATCTGGGGCACACATCTCTAAAGACAATTTCTATTAGGAACAAATGAACCCATACAATCTAATCTTTCAGTTGTATTTAATTTAATCTTCATGTTTTGGTTGGCAGGATTTTTAATTTTTTACAATGCTTTTATCTTTAAATGCAGTGTGATTTTTAATATAATACCTACTGCTAGGCCAGGATCTCGTGATCTCTTGTATTCAGTATTAAAGCTTATTCTACTTTTAGTTGAGACTAGACTTAAATGTTTCAGATGTTATACTTCTCTGTTCTATCTGGTACTATTTCCCATTTGGCAGTTGACAGGGGAGAATTACAGCACTTTGTAAAGGTGCATTTTCCATTGGAAAGGTGTGAGCGAGACAAAGGTTTGAACTGAAATCTTACTGAAAGTTTCCAGGTTACTGTTAATCTTCTAGCAGAGATAGCTCATCTCTCAGTACAAGTTATGTATATCTTCATTCTATTTGATTTTCTGTTATTAATTTATTGAAAAACCAGGAGTCTTTATAGTCTGTGACTTCTCAACTATGTCTCAAGTTATTCTGAACCTTCCTAGTAGGTAGAGATGTAAATCTCAGTGGGAGCACATGTGCACAGATGTTGCTGTATCCTACATTCCCAATTCTACTTTATTTCCATGCTCTGATTATTCAATGTAGTTTTTTAAGGCCTTAAAATAAAGCAGTGAGGTAGGTAACAAAAAAAATAATTTTTCTTTTAATTGTATTTTTAATTCTTCCGTAATTTCATTTTTCTACCTGTGGTAACATTTTGCTTTTAATTCTTCCTTGTTTGTGATGGGGTTTTTTATTTGTTTCCTTCCTTTTCACATTTTATGAAGACTTTTTATCAAGTAGTTTTACTTCTAAAAGGAGAGAAATTCATCTGGGTATATCTGAAAAAAACCAGGAAACTGTCTCATCCCTGGATCTCTCAGTAATATTTTTTTGAGTATACAAATGGCTGTTCAGACTGCTTTCCTGCAGATACTGCAGTTTTCATTTCTTCCAGATAGAATAATCAACTGTGTTCTCATGTTAACATAAGGCAAAGCCAACCTAGTTAAACCAGTGGAACAGTGCAAGCCAGGAGAGAGTTTGTTCTTGCGTGTTAAGTGGAAAAAGATTGATACACATGTCTTGGGAAGTTTGCAATGACAGGTTTATCTAAATTGTCAAAAATCAGGATTATCCGAATAGTTTATACAATCTTCCTGTTCCCATAATTTATGCTGCCTTTTTGTATATGATTGTGAATTCTTTTTTTCCCCACCTTATTTTAGGAGTGAATCAAAATCACATAGCAAAAGGAGTCTATTACTTCTGGCTCTTCTGGAAATTTGGAAAGTATGGAGTGAATGAGGTGAAGTCTTGCAGAAAGGGAGGACATGGTTTTTTGATCAAGACAGATTGCTCTTTGGAAAGTTGGACTGCATCTTTATTTTCCCACACAATTACTCTAGCAAATTCACTTGAATATTTTCATAGGTGATCACTCATTGTCTGTGTCTTGAAGGATTTACTCTGAGAGTTCTGGTTCAGATTTTCTAAAGTATTAGTGAGAGTACCCGGCATTCTCAGATGTTGCTGAAGGCAGAGGCTTGCTTGCGTCATTCATTCTATGCAGCTCCAGAGGAAAAAAATTCCATTAAAAACAATGTAATTCAGTTATTGGGGACAAAAGTTTGCATTCAATTAGTTGATTTATCTAGCTTCTGATGGCAGCCCCAATTTTTTTTTCTCTAGAAGTCATCATGTCTGGACCCTGCTTTCTTCATTTGCATTGCTTGTTTCCTCCCCAGTCTTCAAACTAACCCCAGTTTCATCTCCAAGTGTGAGCGCTTTTCCACCCTAGGCTTTAGTTTTCCTCTCACCCCCATTTTCTTTCCTCAGAGCTCTCTGTCCCTTTCCCAGTCACTGTGGCAGCATTTTGTATCCTATTTAGTCATACATTTTCTCACCCACTACTCATTTTCTCAATATCCCCTCTGAATCCCCTAATTTTCCATTTTCCCTCTCCTAATTCTGAAGATTTTCCTTTCTTTCCCAGCTAATACCACATGCTTCCTCCCCACATTGCATAATACATACTCTGCCTGTCAGCTCTCTTCCCATTCCACTAAAGTCACAGATGATGAGATTATTGAGAGCTCAGGGGAGAGATTTATCGGCTTTTGGTTCTAATACTCAACCCAGCCCACGGATACAATACCTGAAAGCAGCTATTACAGAAAAGGGTTGTCTTTGCCCCATATCTTTGCATCAGATCATGTTCAGGATTACTCTGTGGGGTGGGCATTTTTAGGCTTGGCCAAAACTGGGCAGACTTCCATAAATGGTTCTATGTATTTCTATGTGTATATCCTACTCTCTCTCTGTTCCCATCTAATTTCAGAAACTCTAAAGCATTTGAGTGCTAAAAGTTTCCAAATAAAAGATTGTGAGAGTATTTCTCTAAAATGGCTGAATAGTTTTGGCTGGAGTTTTCAAAAATAAATTCAGCCTGAGGCAGACAGCTGGTATGGGAAATTTCAGCTAACAGAGTTGCAATTTGGCTAAGTTTTGAGAAACTCGGAAGAGATTTGCGAGGGAATGAACCCTGGGTAATGTTTCACATTTCACCAAATAGTATCTTCTGGGCAATGTGCTTTGTCACTTTGTGTGGACCTTCCCATTTGGTATAAAATTCATTCTCTACAGAAACTAGCTAAGCTTCAGTACATTGGAACAACTATTTTTATTTGGGGTTTATAGACTCAGGGTTTTAAAAATAATTTATTTGCTTCCCCAGTCTACTTGAAGTATCTTTCTATATAGGTACAGTCTGCCAAGGGTATTTGTATTGAAAATATCTTTTTTCTTTCATGCTTTTTTATAGCTTCCAGGGGGGATTTGTGCTGGAGTAGCAGTATCCCAGGGTGAGCTCTGAGAGGGTTTTAACCTAGCACTGTCTGCAGCACCCTGCTGTGAATCTGCTTCCCCAGTGTGCAGTCTGTGTGGTAATAAAAGGAGCAGAGTAACTCCTCCTGCCCCCGTTCTCCTGAACTGCTCGTGTGAGCCAGGCTTACTCACACTCTTGTTTTTCGAGCTCTGTCATCATTAAACTTTTCTTTCTTCTTTCTTTCCCCTTCTGCTTAGATTTGCACTGGGTTTCAACCTGGGCATACCTTCATTACTGCAGGCCATTTTTTGGGCTATTTGATGGTTCTTGAGTCCTGGTGTAAGGCTGTAACATGCCCAATCTATTAAAAAGTGTTAAAAAGCCAGTTTTTTCTGTCATGCAGGGTTTTCTTTGCTAGACAGACCTTTCAACCATCCTGACTGTCTCAAGGTACAAATATCTGTCTGGCCTTCAAATACCAGAGCGCATCTGGGCTATCAGGAACTTCTAAACTCAACCTTCTAAATGCAAAAGCTGTGCTGAAGGCAAGGAAGTACTTGACAAAGACAATTTGGATCATATGGAGCCTTTTTGTGCTCTGGTGGTCCTGAAGCACTCAACCCAAAATAAGAGCAAGCCAAAGAAAAAAAGAACCCAAGCCAAAGAAAAAAACAACCCAAGCCAATCTGTTCATCCTGGTAGATAATTAAGGCATAGAAAGTCTTTCCCCACCTAATTCATGGTAGCTCCTATTACCATCTGGGTGGGTGAATTGGGATAGAAAGGCGTGCTACCTCAAGACAAATCCCTTTTCTGAATGTAATTCCTTGTTTCACACACCTGTTCAAAAGCAGCCTGCTAAAATCTGAGCACTGTCAAATGAACTAATTAAAATCATGAATGCTGTGGAGTGAGTAGGGATTGATTTTATTGCCCCTCCCTATGTCTTTTCAGTACAAAAAATAAGAGGATATCAGGTTATGTCAGCAGAAGTTCAAAATAAATAAAAGCATATTGTTCTTAAAGCTGTATTTAAGCTGTGTAGCTTAAACCTGGCTGAAGCAGGTTGGAGACATTTTAAGCTTTTGCGTAGTTTCTAGACAGGACTGAAGAAATTCATGGAAGAAAAATCCTTTGAAGATTATGAAATCCAAAAGAAAGGCTGTAAATTGTTGCAGATTTCTGGAGTACTGGTGTAATGGTGAAATACCATTACATGCTTGTCCTCTTACACTGCTCCCTTGGGAATTGCTTGCTGGTGTTGGTCTGTACCAGTGCCTTTCTAGGAGCAGGATGGTGTCAAGCCCTAACAAGACCAAACAACTTTTGCTTGGAAAATGATAAGGGAAACAAGAATTTGGAGAAACAAAGTGACTATGGGGGACAATAATTTCCTACAAATGTAGGAAAAGGAATGTGTGTGTTAGGTTCAAAGGTGAAGATTTTTCTCTGCTGTTCCGAGCACCCTCCAAGCACTAGAAAGTGCTTGAAAATATTCAAGGACCCACTGGATAATTCCCTGGGGTCCTGTCAGG
Organism: Poecile atricapillus; assembly: GCF_030490865.1. Lineage (NCBI taxonomy): Eukaryota > Metazoa > Chordata > Aves > Passeriformes > Paridae > Poecile > Poecile atricapillus. The sequence goes on from NC_081252.1 coordinate 19,581,137, forward strand.
GACAGGTTGTTGAACTAAATGGATCTTATGGATTTATTTGTTGCTGCCATTTGTACATTTTTCAGTGATTAAGTTCTTCAGCATTTTGCTGTTGGCAAAACTTGTGTAGAATGTGAAGCCAACTGAGAATAGAAATATTGTGATTTGGTAATTACTGCATTTCAGTAACACCAAAAAGCAAAATTTTGAGGAGGAGTATGTGTAAGAAAGGAGGAGGGGAAAAGACCCTAACTGTTTTCTCATCACAGTACACCGAGAAAATGTTTAGACTGATACATAACCTTCATAGTGTTATGTTCTATAAAATTGGCAAGAGCTTAATTCTTAGACTGAATGCTATGCTTGTTTTGAAATTTAAATAATAAACAATTTATATATGTATATATTTTAGCTTAAAATCACATCTTGTCGGACTTGGCTGTTAATAAAAGCTTATGGTGGAATCAGCACTCTGTCCATCCAGTGAAAATATGAACAGGACCACACAAAATGCTTCCACTGTGTCATTCCTTTTACTGCTGTTCCATTAAAATAAACTCCTTGCCACAGAACTTACTTGTCATTTCCCGCTTTTCAAAAATATCACAAGTAATGTAGTTTCTAAATCTTTTCCACTTCTAGCTCTGGTATCTACTTGATTGTGTTTGCAGAAGATTTCTGTATTCCTCCCTGCCATTCCTTTTCAAACACATGCAGAACTGGATCTTAGATATACTCTATTAAATGCACTTTTTGGCCAACACTGCTTACAAGTAAACCTAGGCCAGTCAGATAGTGTCATATTCATCTTGGTTTCTGTCATCACAGATTCCAAAAAGAAAGTGCTTTAGCTCTTTATGTATGTGTTCTTCTGTCCATGTCACTTAAGCATTTATTGAGATAAATTTTTTTTAATTGGTATCTGCTTCTTGTTAGAGTATGCTTTTGTTTTTCTCCTGGATTTCATAGCTTACTGAGCTCCACTGAAGTAAGAAGAATAATTTATAGGCATTTGTTGGACCGGATAATTAGCTGATCTTGCTTGTATGTTTGTTCTATCACCTATAATGTTGTCCTATGTCATTATTAGGTCTGCTGGGCTTTTTTAGATCAGAACCGTGTGTTCATTCTTATTCAACTTCACTGATTCAGAACTATTTTTCTCTCATCTGACAATGGGATTTTCCTCTGTTTTTTGCAAAGCATGATATTTTCTCTTCCTTAACTTTTTCTAATTTACTTTTCTGAAGGCACATGCATAACTAGGATTTGCTTAAAAATCAGAGGAACCTGTTTACCAGAGAGATATTTTGGTGTTTCCTCTTCATATGAAAGTTCAGATGAAAATTCACAAAATTTCTTGAAATGTCATCTTAGAACTCAAATCATAGGTAGTAATACCTTCAAATCACTAATGCCCAGCTAACAGTGAACTGGGACTCTGGAGATTTAAGATGAGTTGTTGTCACACAAATTTATTGTTCAGTACCACCAACTTTACTAATTCCTTTGGCATTGTATCACCTGATAGACTCTATCACCACACAGAATTATTAAGGTGCTCTCCCTAAGACTCAGCTACAGCGTTGTGATCCAGTGATGTTCCCATAAATTATAAGAATACATCAGACTGGTGTTCTGATAGGGCTATAATTCTGTTCTGGTAACAAAACACAGTAAAACATTACAGGTCCTGTAGACATCCTTAGCAGGTTTTGTTTTAAGCATGATAGCACATTTTAGATTGCAAATCAACTTCACCTCTTAAAATCTTGGGCTCAAATAACAGCACTCACTTGCTCATACAATTAATGAATACTTACAACATTTTGCTATGTTTTTCTGTGCAGTTAGTTTCCAACACCTTCTCTTAGTTTACAGTGATGTGAATAATCTGCATTTGCATGCACTGGCATCAGTGTTCCCAAGCCAGCAGGCAGGGAATGCTAACTCACAGGGCTCTGCTTGAATGCATCACTTCTGCTGTGCTCTTCCCCTCCCCTGTGCCAGCAGCTGAGAGAGCTGTGAGTTTTCCCTACACTCAACATCTTTCTGGCTCATTGTCAGTCAAGCCATGCCAACTGCACCAGCCAGTAAAAGCATATAGGAAAAATAAATTTGTCATAGGAAAAGTACAGAAAAAATTATTATTTTCATGCAAGACTACAGTAAAGGCACTGTTAGGCTATACATTGCCAACAAGAAAAAAATAACTTTCAAAATCAGGGGATTTTGTCAATGACAGTGTGCTTGAGGACACTTCCACTCAAAGGGTTAGGACCAAAACTTGTTTTTTTAAAAACTGCTGCAACATTAACATTTTATTAACTCTATAAGTGGATGAGGTAGCACAATATCATTTTGCCCTATCATTCTCAAAAATTCTGAGTGAATAATAGTAAAGGGATATGCTGGCTGTTGCACAGGAAGTTACAGGAGGTGTGGGTAGTGAAAATTATGTTTGGTGATGAGCAGTACTTTCTACAGTAGTTTGTCCATTAAACCTCTAAACACAGTGGCTTTTTGGTTATGTATAACGTAATACAAAATAACAGAAAGTTGAAATAGTTGTTGATGAAATACCTTTGTGATGGTAAAGAAACTCAGCAGACTTTTAGTTTTTAATCTTCCCTAAACACACACTTGCCATTTCCTCTTATTATAGGAAGGCAAAATCAAACAGACTCCTGTTTTTGTAGCACTTTGCTTCTAATCACAAATTACAACTTCTGGATTTGTATGATTATTTTATGTCTAATTCTTCCAAAGAACTTTGCAGGACCATGCAGAAAGCATTGTGATACTGAATGCTTCAGCTTATGCTTAAAACGGCTTAGTCTTGGCACACCAATCTAAATAATGACAGTTTGCATTTTTTGTTACTCATACATGTCTAGCAGAATCAATCTCCTAAAAGTCAGTAGTGCAACTAAACATTAAATAATATACACAATATTTGTCAAACCTCTCTTGAAGGACTTGCAAGTACATGAATTATTTAACTTAAAGACTAAGATCAAGCTCATTAATCTCTACTTAATATATTTTATTGACGTATCAGAGACCTAATTTTGCTCAAGGCTTATTCCATGCGTCAGAGGTGGCTATTGAGTAGAAAATTACTTTTATTGCTCTGGAAATAACTATTACATGTCATAAAATGGTGTAAAATTTTCTAAAGTCAAAGTGTTCAGAGAGTATAAAATATGCAGAACATTACAGGTGTTTAGTTTTGACATTTATGGACAATCAAAACTGATGTTCAGTCAAACTTGAAGAAACAAATCTGTACCAAAACCAAAGACTCTTTTCCATTCTGCAGAGGAGATTTTCAGTACCAAGAACACTTAGGAGTAGGAGTTTTCACGAGGAAAAGTCTTCCCTGTGTGGCAGAATGCTAACAAACTATGCCTTCTCTTACACCTGCTGTCTCTCAGATCCTGATACAAGGTGAGGCACAGGGACTATGATGGCCAGCTCCAAGTAGGACTAGAGATTGGTGCTGGCAAATTGCACCAAATCAACTCCTCTCCTGACATGAAATGCAGAATCTGTTTTAATCTAATGATGGAAAAGGAGTGAGTCACCCATTGCTCTGTTAGTTGGATGTGCATAGCACATATGAAGCCATATAAGTTAAAGAAAGTTATTGGGAAATAAGAATCCAAGAGAAAAATAAAATTTCTGCTATACAAAAATATAATTAATGACAGAAGCAATATTGACATATTTAATGTAAGATACTCTGAACGCCAGGCTGTTGCCAGTCTAGTTTCTGATGGTTTGTCTTGAAGAGAGGGGACAATGCTCTTTTGCCTCCAGAAGATAGGAAAAAGCTGAGTTTCTATTAATGTCACATTGATTTTGTTCAATTGGTCAGAGATTCTTTTTTAGGTGTACTTGTGTATGGGAAGCAAACCTAAGAATGCCAGAAAAATGCTCTGATTTGCTAGTTTTTTGATGGCCCTTCAGGCACTTTAGTTGAAGCTTTCTCTTCCTCAATGATAATTTAGAACTTGGCAGAAATGTTGTATAAAGTAGGTGTAACAACAGGGATGAATTTCTCCATTCTTTTGGAATGGAGTTTAGCTGTGCAAATTTCCAAGAGATACCTGTACCAGTAAACCTGAAATGGTATTTTCCTGGGCTCCTCTGGGCCCCAAGAAGCCTCAGGAATTTATTGTATTTCTGTATCTGTGTGAGCTCTGGCTTCAGTCACAAAGTCAATTTTTAAAGGCCTAAATAAGAGCCATCCCTCACTTCTTAATACAGCTTTTTAATCTCCAAATGCCCGCTCCATTATCTGACTATGCCAGAAAACCATAGGACCGGTATTTTCAGTGGTTTATTTCCTCTGGCTGTCTATGGAATCACCCACATCTGATTTTAATTAGCAGTTATGAGTCACTGGTGTGTGTGTTTATGAACAGGCAGAGGAAAATACTCCAGTCTGGTTGTTTGGGCACGTCTCTAGGAATTAGGAAAAATTGTGTTCTCTTCCCTCTGCTGGCCTGATGAACATTTCCTTCAAGTGGGTCAGCTTTACATGAAAAATCAATAAACTGTTTTCCTCCCTTACTTTCCTTGTTCTTGCATCCTTTCTGACCCAACAGATGTGGGTTGAAATCACTGGATCAGAAAGGTTGGTGAGCTCTGGTCCTGCGCATGGGTGGTGGTGGGTGAGGGAGAGGGAATTCCACTTTCCTCCATAGTCCAGAGGGAGGTGTTCAGGAGCACATCTGCACCATCTCGGACTCTGGGCTGGCTGTGTCTGCACCCCAGTTCTGATGTATCCCTGCTGGAAACCACAGCACATACACTGCTGGTGTAGCTTTACTGGAATTCTATTCATGTTGTGTTAATGTATTCTAGTTGCAGGAGTAAAGCAAATCCATCTCCAAGGCTTTTGCTGTAGATGAGTTTTGCATGGCTCCATGCTCAACTTGTTCCTTTTGAGGACTCTTTCCTGAAATCACTCACCAAACACTGCCAAGGGAACTGAGATAGCCAGCCTGGAACTCTGGTTTCCACTGGCTGGAAAAGCAACAAACCTTTGGGAGCTATTTCAGATATAGCTCTGATTCTCTGTGACAACATCTTTATGTTTGTTGAGACTCAGGCTCAATGTTGTTGTCTTACAAGCTCTGGGAAAGGGAGAACAAATTTGAATTTTTGGACCCTTTCTTCATTTAGAGTCCTGACAAGTGAGACATCATCTATAAATGAGCAGAAGCCTAAGCACAGAAAACCCTTCTCAAGGATGGATCTTGTGGGTGATCTCCACAGCCCTACTTAGAGGGAAAGAAATGTTCAAAGGAAAGAAGGAAAGCCTTGTTGTAATGTTGTAATGTGTCTCTGTACAAAATCTCTGTGCTGAGGAGTGGTAATTCCTGGGCTGTGCTACTGAAACGTGTTTTAATAGAGTTCATGTATTTCTGGGATTATGGTAAGTATGGCTGCTTCTCCTGAAAAGTAAGCAAATACATTCCTCAACATGAAATCCCACACAAATGGTCTAAACACAGATTGTGACTTTCACTTAAAACTCCCAGTTTTTGGAAAGCATTCTATTTTTTTTTTTTTTATTTGGCGTAAACTGTTCTTGAGTAACTAACTTCTTTTCATCTTACTCCACCCTCTTCTCCTGGATTTCTCATGCTTCTAAAGGGTAATGGGAATACAGTTATCCATTTAATCCCCAACCAGAAATTTTTAAGTCCCTTGCTAGAAGAGTTTTTTGTGCAGGTGTTTTTTTCTTGGACCAAATGGGCTAAATAAGCCTGTGCTTACCAACTTATCATCTGTCCTGTATCTTTTATGTACAAATAGAACAAGTCTCTCAGTAATTAAAAAACCCACTATCTTGCTGCAGGAGACCAGGCTGACTGAGATTATAAGGCTGGAGTCAGTGGTGATTTAACCAATCACTCACACAGATTTTGGTGTGTGTACTTAGTCTAATTGACAGGAATGAAGAAGTCAGAATGTGGACTTATATTTTCTTCATTTCAAGTGTATCCAATATCAATGAAGTCTGAAGCATAACTGTTATTTGGATAGGCTTCTGTGGCTGTAGACTTTTCTCATGTCCACTTTCAAGACAATTGTTTCAAATCTTAAGTCAGGCCTCCTCTGACAGAGGAGTAATATTATGAATAGCTGGAGAATTTCCAGGTGTTACTTTCCTTACACACTCAGCAGGCACTAGGCCTGCTGATAAGCTGCCAGGCACCACTGTGGTATATTTATGCAGGCATAAAAGCCAGATAGAAGTTAGTTCAGCCTGTGTGTGTACCAGTGTGGCCCCTGCCTCACCTCTGCTCAAATTCCAGTAAGATTTGTGAAAACTGAGATGGTGTGGGCACATGGGCACAGCAGTCACCAGCTGCTGAAACAGCTCTAGTTACTGCTGGGACATGGGGTGAGACTGAGTACTTTGTATTTAAAGCTGAATTTTTGTCTCCCCCTCAGTTGTGTGATGTGCTGCTCTCTGGCAAGTCAGGATTCAGGATCTGGATTAATTGGAGTAATGAACAGTTGTTGAAAGTGCAAGACTTAGTTGGTGATGCCTCCAGAACTCATTTTCTCCCAAGAGGGCATGTCCTCTGACATACTGTCATTAAGTCTAGAATTTCTAATGTTTCTACTGTGTGGAAAATGAAGGAAGAAAGAGATTTAAAAAAAAAAAAAATCCAACAAACAGCTTTAATAGAAATATCTAATACTTTAGAGAATTTTTTTCAAGCTGTAAAATTTAATAGACCAGCATATTATTCTGTGGAATACTTACTTTCCTTCCATACTCTGTGGAAGAATATCAGTCTCCATATAATCTCAAAAATATTTCTGTAACATCCTTCCAATTATCTGGTTCCCAAACAAGCAGACAGACTAAAAATTAGAGTTCATAATTAAATCTGTTCCTATTTTTCATCAATACTGTTGATTCACAAACAAACCAACATTGTTACATTTTGTTTGACAATCACAGTCAAGGAAACTTTTTTTTTGAGGGGTAATGATAGAGATACAGGATTGAAGACACTTTTTATGTCATCAACTCCAGTCCTTACTTCCTTCTTATATATGCCTATAGAAGTATATTAATTTTATATATATTGATTTAGTTACCAGTTCATACATAGTTGAAAGAATATTAAGCTAGACTAAACTTCACATAGTTGATATTAGATTTATGCTGTTATATCAATTGAAGAGGCTTCATTTACTGACCCAGAATTACTGTAATTTACAGCAGCCAAGGACATCAGGTACAGCAGTTGTGCTGCTTCTTGCACATGAGTGGAGTAAGACTGATTACTGAGAACAGTGGTTTATTTCCTCCAAGAATACTGTAAAATAGCCTTTAAACTACACTGTGTGATTTCTACACTTAGTGAAACACAGTCTTTTAAATGGCATTTGCTTTAACAGTAAGATGCTGTTATTTGTGCTTGGATTCTCTCTGTTCTTGAGTGCACAATAAAAACCATGGCTGATCAATTTTCTATATGTAGCTTGTCTTAGTTATTTGAAAGAAATCTACAGCTAGTCTGTGCTCTGTATTTAGAAGCTCTGCAGTCTTAATAAGGTGCAAAACCCCTCACTTAATGGAGATTAAGCTCCTTAAAGAAAAGTGCATTTTCCTTGAATATCGATGTCCTTGTTTTTATCTGTGATGTCACTCTGTTTCTCAGGGTAGGGTTATTTTTTCATTCTGGCAGTTCCATCGATGTTTCATGATTAACGAATTCTATTTATATTTTATACATTACATGCTACTGTGAAACTTTGGATTGTGCATTGCTCTAAGATGCAACTCCTTGATATTCTGCCCTAGAAAAACAAACACAATTTTTATTGATATATTTGTTCATTTGTTCAATTGTTATTGATAAATATTTTAGAATGTACTCAAGTATCAAATGACTTGTACTTTTGCACTCTTGGCAGAATGTTAAGTTAGAGTTTGTTTCTACATCAGAAAAATATAGAAACACTTCCATCAGAGGAACTTTAGTAAAGATGGCATTTTACTTACTTGGGATATGAAGAACTTACTGAGCTTGTGCTGTAAGTTTTAAAAAGTCATCTTTCCAACAGAAGGTGTATGTCAATGAGCAATTAACTTCATTTTAATGAAATACAAGTCTATAGGTTGATATCTGTAAACACACCATGATTGTTGTCTGTTAGGAATGTTAGCAATTCTCTGAGATATCTTGAACATACATTACTGTAGAATTAAGCTGTATTAATTGTGCTGTACATCAGCTACCCAAACCTTTAGAGCCTGGTCTATCTCACACTGAAGCTTCTCAGCTGAGAGCAGGTTCTAAATTAACTTGTTGCGGGTTGAAAGTTTGGAATTATACTTCTCTCTTTTTTTAACTTTATTTAATTTGAATATTTTTTCTTTTTGGGAATTTATCTTTTCAGATAAATTCATGATCATCTGCTGCATTCAGAGGATGAAGGATAACATGAATAGCCCAGAAACTCTCTTAAGTAACACATGGCTAGATGTGGGACAGTGTGTCTAGGAAGTATTGCTTATGCTTGGCCATTTCTTATTTTTCTTTCCCCATAAACAATCATCATTACTGCTTTCAGGTACTGAGCTATAGAATGTGCATCTATATAAGTATTTAAAGTTTTCAGTACAAAAAATTATATGGACCCTAGAATGTATCTAATTCATCACTGGCATTCCAGATCTTTTCATGTCAGCAAAGGTAATTTAAGCTTTTGTTTTGTACACATAGTCTTCCTTTTGGACAGAAGCCTAATTTGGAACTGCAGGACTGCTGAGAGACAGTCATAAAATACTGACACAAAGCACTCTCTTAGCAGCCATACCAAGAGATGGTTAGGAAAGATAGCAACAGTAGTGCTGAGCTTTTGTACTCCCAAACCAGCACAGTGGTTCCTTGAATGCCCTTATAAACTATGACTAGTCCTGAACTAATTCTTGTGGGAACCATGCTGGCAGTGATCTGCCTAAAGGATTAAGCAGAGATAACACATTCCCTACAGAGTCCAGCTAGGCTAGCTCCCAAAAGTGTAAGACCAGGAGCTTATTTTATGAGGTCTTATACTGTAATTTTGAAGTGCATGTTGATCTTTCAAAACCACTGGAGGAGAATTTGAGCTTTTCCAGTCACAGACATTGAAAAGTCTTCAGTCAGAAGTCCAAAGTAGATTTGGTGAATACTTCTGCTTAAACGTTGCACCCACCACTCTGTGGTGTCATGGAGACATTATATCCCTAATGTCCTCTATAGATTGCTCTTTCCAAAGCCAAGTGGGTTCTGTGCTTCAGTGAACAGCTTTCCATTACATTGTGTGGGATTGCACTATATGGGATTAAAGAAGAAGAGTCTCATAGGAGAGTTAAGCTGGTTTCATTAGATAAGATGATAAAACTGGAACTTTTCACAAGGTTTTGTCTCAGTTTGAAAGCCAGGTGTCTGCTAGGGAGGGCAGGAGTGCCACTTGGAACGAAAAATGTAGATTCCTTCCCTCTGAATTATTACAATTTTGAAATCAAGGGGCTCTCAGGCAGAGATCTGGGGATAAGAATAGCAGTTCTTTACTGGTGTATATAACAAGGCGAACAAACAACAATAACTACAGCATTAGCAAGAGAACAGAACCAGGGACCTCATGACAGCCTTCTCAGCTGAGATGGGAAGGGATGGAGGAGAGGCTTTGCTTCACAAACCCCCTGTGGGTGCCCCTGCAGAAGACACAGAAGAAGAAGCAGAAGAAGAAACAGAAGCAGAAGACCACCTAACCCTCAACAGGTCTCTTCCAAAATACTAAAAAGTTCAAAAGTTTTCCATTCCAAAGTCACAATATGATTTTATGGTAGGTTGGTAAGCAAGAGATACCATGTAAATTTACCCTTTAATAGATCATTCAAATAATATATGGGAGAGATGTGGGTAAGTTATTTAGAGTTTATATGACTTCAGCAGGTTTTTTTTTTAATACCTTTTATCTCATGATAGCTCTGAAAGATGTTTTTAAAACTGTGAAGAGATTTTTGTGTTTGAATTGTTGTTTGGGAACAATTTAGCAGCCTAGAAATCATCTTTGTGGGTAGAATTTTTTTCCACTCATTCATCCCTTTCTCTTTATCATGTGCTGGAATATTCTTACTAATGACATGTTACCAGAGGAAGGTGAAGCATATAATGCTACTTACAGTGGTTTTACTGCTAACTGTTTGGGTTATAGATGCTGTTGGTCTGCACCTTTATTTGTGAAAATGTGGTTTTTAAGTTAGAAAATAAAAGTTGAATAGAAGCGAGTTAACAAGAAAGTGGATGGAAGTTTTCAGTATTCTAAGATAATATCTGTTCACATAAACCACCAGGCTACAAAGGATTTCAGCATTTTACAAAGCTTCTGCTCAGCTTCCAGCTGGCAAAAATAATGCTATTTACAATAGTAGGAAAGGTGGTGGTTATGCTGTTTTGCATTGCAGAGTGTTCTTATCCCATGTTGTGTCATGTCTCAGAGTAGGTCAGTACAAAATCAAGAATGAAAGAAATGAAACTTTGAAGATATTTGTTTTTTCCAGCTCAGTAACTTAATATTTCATCAAGGGTCTTCTGGGAGCTGATCTGAATATGTTGCAGTGAAGAGAGCAGCCAGGGAGGAGCTCTAATGAGAACTCAGTATACATTCCTGACTGCCTTCAAACAATTTGGCGGCCATAATTTTTTAAAACATTCCAAGCACTCATCTCTCATTGTCTTTTGTGGTTTGGACAGAGTATTGTTGATTGTTGGACTGGTTTTGAGGTAGTCCCCTGAGTGAAATTGTGGATTCTACCTCACACATTATCATCTGCATTTGCATATAATTGAGACATAAGCTCTCTGGCAATCTGCAAAAGGAATGCTGTAGAGCTCTTGTTAAATTTTCTAAGAACAAACACAATAGGAATGCCAGCCGAGGATGTAGGTCAAGAATTTGTCCACAGAATAGTCTTTATTAAATCCAGTGAAATCCTCTGGAGGTTGTTAGATATGAGTTAAAGGAAAGACCTGTATCCAAGACCTCCTTAGTATGGGGATTAAGATGAAATGAGATTTGGATCTCCTTTGCCTCCACACTTGTTTGTTTGAAACAAAAATAATTCCAGATTTTTTCAGTGTTTATTTTAAACTTTTTTTATTATTTTTATTATTTTTAATGTTTTTGGAAAAAGCACCAAGCCACACTCAAACCCAGGGTGTCTTTTTTGTAAATAACATTCATGCAGGACCATGCTTGAGTGTGTTTTGGGGGTTGGAGTGAGTGAGACAGAGTGAGAAACCACAGAGGTACTTTATACTGAACATTGCTCCTGCAGCAGCTCATAGGGTGAGAGGTGACTTTAGCAATGACTTGCATTACATAATACCTCCCATCTCTCTGCAGATGTGTGAGTTTGTTTAAATGTTTTATGAGGTTTTTATTGCACTGTAATATAGTCCCAACCCCTCCACAGTTGCCAGTTTGGTCACAAAATATAATAAATTTTAAAATACCTAATGCTTCAGCTATTCAATAATTTTCTGACAGGCCCCCTGATGCAATTATGGTACCACTATGTCACTGAACTACTTTTGTTTGGGATGTGTAGAACAGCAGGTTTAGTTCACTAATCCTGTTCTTCAAAATCCCTGTGTTTAAGCAGACTTGAACATTCTGTACACTTGTAAAAAAATACTGTTCTCTCTCCCTGTCTCCCTTGTGCTGTGATACAACAGCAGGCTGTGGAATGATGACCAGTGCTTCCATCCTCTTTTGGGGTTACCATGCCTCCTTAATTTGTGGTGAAATTAGCAACTTTTTGAAAATCACGGTGGTGTTTTTCAGGGCTCTGAAACAAACTGAATTCTTGGGCAGCATCTCTGCTGTGTGCTGATATGCTACTTTTCACCCATACAGTGAAGTTTATATTGGAGGCCACTGAATATCAAATACCAACTCACGAGAGACCTGAGTACAGGTAAGTGGAATCTTCCCTTTACATTAAGGCAGTGCTCAAGTAGCCCATTCCTTCAAAAAAGATTCTAATTATTTTTAAAATGGAGAAAATTAAATTTGTGAAAGAAAACCTCAATCCTACACTTAAAAATAATCTTACTGTGTAAATGGATGGCAATTTTAAGCTAAGTAACTCAAAGAGAACCAAGGGAAGAGATACATGCATAATGAAAATGATTCCCTCTTTCCAGTTTCCAGTTTCCAGTTCAAGCCAGGCAACTTCCTGCCAGGCTCTGAACACTGTACAGAGGGCTCAATGGTCAGATCTTGACTGAGAAAACCAATTTTCCATTTTGAAATTCCTCTCAGAAGGAAATGGCTCCTGACATACAGAGTAAATAGAGCTTGAGTGTTTGAGTGGAGTTACGCTCCTAAGGAACTTGTGCTGCTGAGAGGGAGATAAACATGGAGATAGGATCTTAAAAAAGAGCAGTATTAACTTTTGTGTGAGGTCTCTCAATTTAGGAAGATGGAAAGTGTCTGCATTTACAGAAATTTGAGGAATATAAAAATTCTGTACAATTTCTTTTTCTATGATTGCTTCTTTAGGGATGACAGGTAGGAAAAGAAACATTTGGTTTCTGGCATTCAGGGCCAAATGGAGACCCAGAATTCTAGAAAAGGAAAGATGTGTGCTTTTTAATAATTATTCTTCAATGGACTTTCCAGCAGAAATTACTATCTTTTGTACTAAACTAAATTCTTCGTGGCTCCCTGTTAAGAAAGCTTCTATTAAAAGCACACCGACAAGATGGACAAAAATTCCATATTGAAACACATTTAAATTTGAAGTATCCAATTGTCAAAGACATTGGTCATGTAAAACAAATGGTCTTACTTTGGCCTACAGCTTCCTGAGGGGTCTTTGTAATGATAGGATACTCAGAGTAGGGATTTGGGCCTCAATATATCTCGTCTATATCTTCTGTATAAATATCTGTCTATAGTTTGGAAACACAAAAGTTGTTTCTCTAACATAGCCCTGTTTATTTTAAAACCTATTTGTAGATTCCTCAGGTCACCTCAGCAATGGCAACACCTTGCAATTCGTTCAGAGGTCACAAGAGGTAGTTTTTTACCAGCAGGGATTACTACAGGGACCAATAGACTTTGCTGATTTCACACAATTAGCCAATGACTCAGGAGGTGTTAGAACTTAAATCCCTACATCAGGCTCTACCTTCTGGGCTGTAAAATAATGACAAAACAACCAGCTATGATATCTACTTTGTATGTCAGATATCTCAAATTCAACTCAGTAATGTCAGATGGGTAGCAGAATGGAATGTTCCAAAGAACTGCAAGAGCTCACTTGAAACAATGCAGGGCTGCTTTTCCCTCTGGATAATTGCATAAATAATTGCATGCCTGTGCCCTCCAAGTTATCAGTAAGATATGAAAGCATTGCTCATACATTTCAAACATTTTATAAATACTGTGTGTATATATCTATGCCGACTGAAATTATAATTTGAATAATTAAATTATCCTTGTGATAACTTAGATATAGTTCCATTTTTATTCTGCTCCTCTGTGAGTTGTTTCTTGTGTGTAGAAATAGTCCTTTTACCTCGGTTAGTAGCAAGAGGTGTTGGTTGAATACCTGTGCTTTTGTACAAAGCTCAACTTTTGGGGTAAAAGATGACATATAATTATACTTTTTATTGTTAACCTGTGAAATACAATTATCCTTACATGGATAAGAGTCAGTGAGACATTCAGTTTAATGGAGAGTGTAACCTAATATGGAACACTTTGGTAATTTGATGGGTTTTTACCCCCTCTGGAGATGGAATATTAGAAATATCAATATAAACTGAGAAGAAATAATTTTGACTTAATTTTAGCCAGATCAAAAGAGCTTATAAGGAAGGGTAAGGAGGGAGAGATTTTTCTATATGTCTGTCATGAGTTTATTGAAGTGCAATTGTTCTGCCTACAAGGAAAAGAGCTAAAGCCAACGTTTTTCACTTCCAAGGTGTCGGGATTGAATGTACGGAAAAAAGATTGTGAAGGCACAATACCTCAGGTATTGGTTTGTGGAACAGATGTGAACAGTGAGATATTCCCATCCTCAGCTGGAACATAGTTCAGTGGGAGTTAACTCCAATTGACACTGGGGTTCAGAGAAAGCGAGGGCAGAGATTTTTGGCTGTATGTTGCTTTATTTTCTTCTGTGTAGCTTTGCAAAGAAAGGAGCCTAATTTTGCTAGAAGCTTTCCTCAATTCAGGAGGAGCCAGCCATCTCCTGTGCTGCTTTCCACCATCTGAATAGGAATGGGCAGAGGGCCCAGGAGCCACATTCTGCACCTTAACCCAGTGACGCCTGAAGAAGCCAAGAGTCCTTCCAAGCAGTTGCAGTGGGAAAGGGCCAACAGCTACTTAAGAGTGCCCCTTACTCACATCACAGATACTTTGGGGGCTAGAAGGGAAGTAGTAGAAGGCAGCTGGGAGAGCTGCCAAGTGTCACACTTTTGGCAGCTTTGTCACACATTCCTTCAATTTTGGACTTGGCTCGGCCGCAGGAAGACTTGCAGGTTTCTGCTTGAAGTTTTCCTTACTTACCACGTGGGGCCACTGTGGCACTCTTGAGGAGGAGACATGGGGCATCTCCTCCCTGTTGGATCCCAGGCAGGAAGGAGCTCCTGGGAGGTAGAAGTTGCAGCAGCATAGAGGCAGCACATTTCCTATTGTCCTCACTGCCTTTGCTTCGCTCCAGGCGGCTGAAACAACCCCGAGCATCCCAGGAGCTTCCTATCACTCCTCAACTGAGCAGTTTCCCTGGCAACCCTGGGCCAGCGCTGATGGATCCACATCCCAGCTCCCTTTTCATTGGGAGCACCTGTTCCAGGTGCTGGGGTTTTGTAGTTTTTCACTTTGTCCTTGCCTTCTTCGGGGCAGGGTGTGCTGACAACAGCATTAGGTGTTTGGTCATCAAAAATAGCACAAGGGGGCAAGCGGAAGGTGAGGTTATAAAGAATTGTTAAACGGGGAAAGCCTGCACAGCAGGACAAGTGAGAAGTCATATCATCACTGTTGAAGATACACACATATCTTGAGGTAGTTAAGTTCTCTGATGGTGGCAGAAACGCTGGAATTTTTAGTTTAAAATATTATTGGAACACATGTTGACTCTTAACTTTGCTAGGCAAATACTTTGCAATTGAATCCAATACAGCTAAACGATCGTTTTCTCAACAGTAGTGCCTGAAAGAAAATACCTCTTTACTTCTGCCATGCTGCATTACTCTTTCAATTTCTGATTAGGATCATAATTTTCTTGTCCACTTGCATTTGAAATACTGTGTAGTTCAAGCTAAATAACATTCCTTTTTCTACTTGGATGGACGCTAAGACGGTTATTTAATTTTATATATTTTTAGGGCAGCATTAAGTTGGAGTGCTGGGGTGAGGGTTTATACTGTCTTCTGTATATTTAATGCAAATTATAAAATATTTGAAATAACTTCACGGTGACTCTCACTTTTGTCACAAGCACTATGTAACTTGTCACAGAGGGAACCAGCAGTGGAGGTCACTTTTCTGAAGGGGTTGGAGGGAAAGAGAAACTTGCTGTTCTCTCCCATTTCAGTGATACTGAGTGACCTGCTCAGCCCGGAGCAGCAAATCCCTGGGGCCCAGACACCCCCTGGATGCAGAGCTGACCACAGTGACCCACCACAGCTTGGCTGCAGGGGTGTGGGTTGATATTGGTTTTCAATTTAGACAAGATGTTGTGTGAGTCACCCTGCCCCCTGCCCTCCCACCAGTGCTATGAATAATAAACTCAGGCAGAAGCTGGGAGCCAACTGATGTGCTGCCAGGGCACGGTTCCTTCTCCCCGTGCTCCTTTCCCTCTCGGCACTTTGCTGGACCTGCAGGGCCTGTTGTGGGTGGAGGTGAAACACATCTGGAAGGGGCTGATTCAAATGGCACTCGTAAGTGAAGAAGGAGGTTCTAAATCCGACCCACCCTGGGGAAAAGGGGCTGAGGTCATAGGAGGGCAGAATGCAGAGTATTATTATAGTGAAAAAGTGAAAAAAAATTACATCAAATGTTTGCTTAAGGATCAGGAGTCCTGACCCAGCCCGTTTGGTTTGCCAAATATTACATGAAGCTACATAAAAAACCAACTCTAACCTCTTACAGCTCTCCCATTAGGTCACATTAAGCTTTGGCAGGGAGGATGGTCCTGCTTGGTGGTTTTTTTGATTTGTGGTTTGCATTTGGCCAACCTGACTTATTTAAATTTATTTTATTTTGTAAATGCTCAACGATAGAGTAAAACTCTAAACTTTTTCTGGCCAACATTTATTGTGGAAAAATTCTGTATTATCAAGAGATCTTTGCAGAACAGCTAACAAATTAAAACAAAGCATTTCAAGCACATATTGAAGTTCTTTTTGCAAATGAAGGAAATGTACTGATGGCTTCAAGCCATTACTTTTGGTTTTTATCCATTTTTAGCCCTCTGGGCTTTTAGAAGCCTGGTGTCTTTTGACTCTCCCCATGAGGACAGCAGTGCCTTTGGCTGTGGTGCAGCCAGGAGAATGAATCAGAATATGTTCTCCTCTTTATAATTTTGTTAACCTTTTAACAAGTTTGTCTTTCCTGCATTTATGAATTGCTATCTTGGTGAGCCTGTTTGCTCCCATGGAGGCTCAGTTTGACTGTTGTTATTGTACTAGGAAGACCTGAATCCAAGGAGGGACTTTCCTAATCTAAAAGAATATTAAGTACACTCTATGTAAGACATTTTTTTCCTGGTAAAAACAGAATTTTAAATAATGTGGAGAACGATATATTCTTTATATCTTGTGAACGAAAAAACATTTTTCCCTATACATAATTTTTTCTTTACAGAAAATACACTAACAAGAAAATTAAAAAAAAAAAAAAAGAAAAAAATCAGTTGCATTTTCCTTAGCGGGCCATTTTTGATTTGCTCAAAATAACAGAAATACTTTGTTTTGCAATCAGATTGGTAGTTGTCTATGTGTGGTAGAATAATAGTCCCATTCCTTCTGAGGGCTACAATCTTGTGACATATACTTTTATCTTTATAGCTTTTTCTGGTGCAGTTGCCAGGTTTTATCATTGAAATATAATCTTGTCAGAGATAAAAATTCGTACTGCATGGAACCCAAGTAGCTGGAGCTAGGAAGCACTTGATGAAGCCTTCCAGTGAACCCACTGCCTTCTAACTTTTGCAATTTTTGTATGTTGAAAATTTCATTTAGATGAAAAACATGCAAAGAAACCATTTGATGTGTTCGTAATATTTTTCGGAACTTTCCCAATCTGAGGGTTAAAAATGGTACTTTTCTCTTTGAAAAGAAATTTTGCTACTGTTTTAAAAGTAAGTGACAATAATGCATGGAAAGCAATAGATTAATTATGATTTTGTCTATAAGCTGTGTATCAGAAATATGTCTCCTAAATGGTTTTAAAAAGTGTGAATATGGGTTTGACTCAACAATTGCAATTATGTCCTGCCAAAATCCATTATTGTGTTCTGTGCACATATGTAGACCAGCTTTTCCACCATTTGGTATATTAATTGGTATATGAATATATGCTCTTGTGGTGGGTTGACCCTGGCTGGATGCCAGGTGCCCACCCAAGCCACTCCATCAGCAGGACAGGGGACAGAAAATATGACAAAAGGTTGGTGGGTGGTGATCAGGACAGGGAGAGATCACTCACCCACTACTGTCAGAGACAAAAGAGACAAGGCTTGGGTTAGTTAATTCAATTTATTGCCAAGCAAATCAGAGTAGGATAAGTAAACAAAATCTTAGAAACACCTTCAACCCATCCTTCCTTCTGTCTTGGGTTTAACTTTATTCCTGATTCCCAACTTCCTCTCCCTGCAGCGGTGCAGAGGGACAGGGAAGGGGCATTGCAGGCTCTTCATCTGCCACTCCTTCCTGCACTCCTCACAGTCTCCCTCTGCTTCAGTGCAGGGTGTCTCCCACAGGGCACAGTTCTCCATGTACTTATCCAGCTTGAGCCCTATCCACAAGCTGCAGCTCTTCAAGAACTGCTCCAGTGTGGGTGCCCAAGGTCCTAAGTCCTGCCAGCAAACCTGCTCCAGTGTGAGCTCCTCTCTCCATGATCTGAAAGTCTTGCCAGGACCCTGCTCCAGTGCAGGCTTGCCCCAGAGTCACCTCCTCCTTCAGGCACCCACTGCTCTAGTGTGGGTTTCTCCATGGGCTGCAGGGGGATCTCTGCACAGGCTGCAGCTGCTTCCCCATGGGCTGCACCAGGGGCTGCAGGGGAACCTCAGCTCTGGCACCTGGAGCACCTCTGCCCCTCCTCCTGCACTGGCCTGGGTGTCTGCAGGGCTGCTCCTCTCACATATTCTCACTCCTCTCTTCTCTGGCTGCAATTTGCTTCTGTGAGCAGCTCTTTCCCTTCTGGAACACATTCTCCCAGAGACGTTACCACCATGGCTGCCTTGGCCAGCAGCTGCTTCATCCCAAAGCCAGGCTGGCACTGGCTCCATCACACAGCAGCTCCTGACAGAAGCCACCCCTGTACCAAGGCCTTGCCACACAAGCCCAGTTCAGCCCTGCACATAAGAGACTGACAGCGCTGCAATCTGGTGATTGTACAGCACAGACTCAACACACGTAGCTGTGTTTGTACAATGCTCCCTACATTTGGCACTTAGCTGAGCTAATCACTCGGCTCTTTGGCAGGATAATTAACCAAATACCATGCTCACCGATACCTCAACAGAATTGTTTCTCATCCTGGAATTAGCTTGTTGAAACAAGTTTAAATGTTCTTATTCTTAAGCTGTAGTGCCGTCAGCAGGGAAGATTTAAAATGAATTACAAAAGTCACTTGAAAAAAATACAGTGTCTGGTAGGTTTTTGAATGCTCATGTAGTTTTTGAACTCTTGGTTGGCTTTTTCACAGATGCTGGCAACTACAGCAGTAATTCTATTGGTATGGTTGATTATCTGATAGCTACTGTTAAAGCACCAATCTGTTCTATGGGAGTCACTGTCACACCAGCTAGGGATGACCTGACTGAGGTCACGCACCATCTAAAGATGAAAAATTCCTCTGTAGTCTGATACCCTTGAAACATTTTGTTCCTCTGTGCACTTTTGATAGCAAAACCACCTTTAAATGCCAAAGCCATATTGTCATAGCTGCCACTGGCTCTGTAATACAGAGCTGGAGACACATTTTACAAAGAGATGTGTCAATGACATTTGCATTGTTGGTGGAGAATGATGCTAAATTATTGAAAAATTACAAAGCTGAAGACAGTTGCAGGGAAAGTTTTTCAGATTTGTGTCTATGCTGTACAAATTGGCAGCTATATGAAAACATAATTTCCATTTGTTTTTGAAGTGTACATTAAAAGTGTCATTTAAAATTGGCAATGAAAAACCTGTACAAAATCTCAATAATTTGTTGGATGGAAAGGAAATTTCTTGTTCACTAACGGTAATCTTCTATTATAGCTTATGACTTTGCATTTATGAGTTTACAGATTTTCAGATGTGACAGAAGAGGTAAAATATGATGTTTCTTGTTGCAGGGTCAGCCTGTTCCTCAGTTCCTCCAATTTGTTATTAGCAATGCTTATTAACTTGCCAGAGGTTTGGATTAAATGCTTAATCACCATTATGCTAAAGCTGAGAAGAGGTCATTACTTCCAGTTTTACAAATGAGTAAAGCCAAGGCATCTAAAGAGAGGTTGTTTCTGTCAGTAATGGGTCAGTCCTGGTGATTATTCCCCAAAACTAATCCTCAAAATAAGTATCTTGTCAATCTGCTCATATTTGATGTGCTTTTGGCACAGAAAGCTGGATACTTAGCAACCTCAAATATTGAAATATAAATCAACTACAGAATTGCATAGGTTTTCCTCACAAACTACACTATCTGTTTGCATTATTATGCTGTATTTTGATTTCTCAACAAGTTTCTCTGACACCAGAATTTATACTCATCTTGGCTATTATTGTGCACTGGCCAGATTTAGGTTCTCTATTCAGAATAGACTAGCTGATGGCACAACCAACCAGCATAGTTTGAATAATGCCAGTATTCTGAATTTAGATTTACTGTCACTCCTCATCTGTGATACTTCTCAGTTATGAAGTTATGAAGCTATGTCTGTGTCAGATCCCCTAAAATTCTCAATCTCTGTGTTACAACTGCTTCTGGGTGTATAGGGATGTAAGAAATGTTTTGCAGGGGTAAGTTACAGTGCCTGGGCTCCCTTTTCCTATTTGACTCGAGATGGATTAACAGTATTCAAGTTATATTGATATAAACATGTAGTTTGTGTGTTCAAGTTCATGGTGCTGAATTCAGTATAAATAATTCACTGAAAGAAGCGAACAGAAGAAGAAAAGCGGAAGAGAGCGTTTCTGCAGGAAAGGATCTGGGAATCCTGATGGATGACAAGTTGACCATGAGCTGGCAGTGTGTCCTTGCAGCCAGGAGGGACAATGGCATCCTGGGGTGCATCAGGAAGAGCATGGCCAGCAGGCTGGGGGAGGTGGTCCTGCCCCTCTCCTCAGCCCTACTGAGGTCACACCTGGAGTTCT
Organism: Poecile atricapillus; assembly: GCF_030490865.1. Lineage (NCBI taxonomy): Eukaryota > Metazoa > Chordata > Aves > Passeriformes > Paridae > Poecile > Poecile atricapillus. The sequence continues at coordinate 19,601,740 of NC_081252.1, forward strand.
GTGTCTGGGCTCCTCAGCTCAAGAAAGGCAAGGGGCTCCTGGAGAGGATCCAGTGAAGGGCCACAAAGATGATGGGGCTGGAGCATCTCTCTTATGAGGAGAGACCGTGGAAGTTTGACCTGTTTAGTCTAGACAGGACTGAAGGGGATCCCAGCAATGCACATAAATATCTCAAAGGCAGGTGCTAAGAGGATGGTGCCAGACACTTTTCAGTGCTGTCAAGTGACAGGACGAGGAGCAATGGCCACAAAACAAAACACAAGTTCCACCTAAACCTGAGGAAGAACTTTTTACATTGAGAGTGGCAGAGCACTGGAATAGTTTCCCAGGGAGGCTGTGGAGTCTCTCTCCCCCTGGAGCCATTCCAAACACACCTGGACATGTTCCTGTGTCACCCCTGCCTTGGCAGGAGGTTGGAGTGGATGATCTCCAGAGGTCCCTTCCAACCCTAACTAATCTGTGATTCTCTGAAAGAAGTCTCAATAAATTACCTTTAATGTGAAAAATACAAAATAATAGTGGTTGGTAGAACAGGTGTAATGTTGGATTTGGGAAGAAAGGACTTGAAAATTTGCAAAAAAACCTTAAAATGCCACGTATTCATTCCAAATATTGCATTGGCATTAAGATAGCCACAGAAGTATTAAATCCGTTGACTGGATATGCTGCTGTGATGATAGATATTTATGACTTAGTATGATCATAATAGGTACTAGTTTGTTTCCCCTGGAACACTTTTTCATGCTTTTAAACCTCAGGTACATGTTTATTACAGACCATGGGTGTGCTTTTGAAACAAACAACACAGTAGTATCCACTTGCTGCATTTTTGGTTCATATCACAGTGAAGTCCCAGAGGACAAAAACTGGATTCCTTTCAAGAGAAACTTCTACTCCAGGAGTGCATGCTTCAGACTCTACTGGTCTTCTATCCACAACCCTAAACTAAAGCAATTCTGAACCAGAAAGTCTCAAGAAGCGTATTTGTACAGGGATGTCGGGTCCTCGAGGCTGTCAGTGTAGTAACTGCTCTGTCAATAGGGGATGGACTTCAGTAACACTGCTTGCTAATGTAAATGTAGGAATTATGTCTCTTACCTTTTCCTCATGGTGTATCTGCTTCATTTGGGGTGTGCTGTGAGGCAGGTGAGATGACAAATGCACTTTTCTGGGTTAACCGTATTTATTCTATGTCTGCAGTCATTCTCAAGCGACAATGAGGTACCAGCACAATGCTAAGAAACAGCTTGAAATTCTGCTGAGAAACATTCTACTCTTACACGAGTTTTGTATGGTAGTATTTGCTTTTTCTTTGAATGTCAGAGCTACCACTTTTCCCTTTTAAGACTCCCCTGTGGTGACAGTAAGCATTGCCAGTCACATGGCTGAGATTCAGAGCTGGGAGAACTGCCATAGTAAACTGAATTTGAACTCTGGTCTTCCCATGCCTCCACTGGGATCTATAACTGTCTGAAAGGCAGGTCTGGCCAGAAAATTTTTGTGTTGCAAAATTACTTTTGATGTGCAGCTGGCTATGTAAAATGGCTCTTACTTGTTTGTCCAAATTCCATAGCTGATTTAAACCACACAGTCCAATCGATAGTGCAAGTTTGTTTTTAAAAATAAAAATATTTGTATTTTTTATTAGTTGACTGGATGATAATTGAACCCAAGTGGTTTTGAACCCTGGATGCAGCTGAAGCTCTCTTAATTCATTATAGATTGGCCAGCAGGCTGGTGAATCACTCTAAAGCCGTGTTGGGGCACTGACAAACCTCAGATAAGTTTGGCTTGTCAGGGTTTTGTATGTAATCCTAAAAAATGCATGTAATTTCTGTATTATTACATGTTAATTTAATTGTAACAGGGTTACTTTTAAAGAACATTATTTTGTGCACAGCATCACCAGACCTGCTGGTCTAATGCTGTGGAGCTTCACTGCTTTCAAATAGTCATCAATTTAAACCCTGTCCAAGCTCCTTGTTTGCAGAAACTCTATTAGAAACCTGGCAGCACAGCAAGATACAGAAAAAGTGTGTAGGAAAATTTAAATCAGTGACATGTGTACTTGTTTTGATAGTACATTTGTAGGCCTAATTTAATAATGTATATTCTTGGAGGAAATGTGAACAAAATCTGTTGTTAAAACAGATGAAAACAAATGAGATTAACTTATATCATTTTGCATGAGTTTTAGTATTCATCTGTAAATTTGTCAGTATGCTGCCATTCAAAAGCTGCCAATAGAGTCTCAAGCTCAAAGAGCTGTAGGATTTGGAGACGGTGGCATCATTCTTACTAGACATGAAAAGAAAGCTATTTGTCAACCTCTTTACCCTCCAATGTCTAGTAAAGCCAACAGAAATTGAAATGCAGCCAGAAAGTACTGCAAATTTATTTTTCTATGCATGGGGACAGTCGCTACTTGCTACATTTTTCACTCTATTCACAATTTAACATGTGATATTTTTTTAAAAACACTGACTAATTTAAAAGCTGTTTGGTGGAAGGAGAGAGATTTTAGGGATACCTGGTTCCTCCAATGCCTGGGGAGATTGGTAACTGCATGGAGACCACCATTAGTGCTCTTGTTGTAGTAACAGCATTTGTTTGAGCTCGATTGTCATTTGTTTTATTTGAGTGAGAAGTAAGTGATGAAGGAAAGAGGGGGAAGGGTATAGGAGGGAGCCAGAGTGCTACAGAACATAGGGAAAGGGTAGCAGGGACAGGGACCCAGAGCTGGGAATGAGCAGGGCTTCATTTGCATCATTGGTCACTGAATGTGGGAGGATACATCACTGCTGGGGCCTCGATTATATCTGATGGAGGCAATTTCAGTTTCCCTGCTTGACTCCAGATGTGTCTTGGATTTGCAGTCGAGATTTTAGACTGGTCAGCTCTACTGGGGAAGAGGTATTGGAAGCCAGAGTAAATGTGTCTTCTACAGAATACCTTACTGGTTACAGCTATTCTGCCACCGTAGTTTTGACCTTTCTGATTCAGATATATCTATTAAATGAAATATTTGGATGGCACTTTTTCATTTTTCAACAATGCTAGGGTTTTTTTTTTCCTCGTTTCAAACTGAAAAGTCACAATAATATCTAAACTCAAAATTTTCCCTCTAGTTTCCCTCTAATTTTCTCTTCCTAGTTACTTTTTCCTTACTGATTTTGTAGTACATATGTAAAGAAACAGTACCCTTTCTTGAATGATTTTGTTAGGACTCAAAGATATCGGACAGATTCAGGATTTTATTTTGGCATACTACAGTGCTGTGGTCTGACTTGAAGGTTTTATTCATATTTTCTTTGAATAATTTCAGGATTTTGATTTTAGTTTCTGAGGCCATATTATAAAATGAACTGTGAAAATTAATACTGTAATTTTAAGGTAACCTAAATTATTTTCTAAATAATTATTTTCTAAACTATGTGGGTTAAATTGATTCTAAATAAAAATAGAAACTTTCCTTATTAGCAGGGCTAATAAAACTCCTTGCCCATGCTCATGCAGCCTCACTTTTTTACCAGGCAACCTCATGACTCACATTTGCTAAAGCTCTTTATTCATTAATGTATTTTTGCATTTAGCATGTAGGAAAAAAATTGATGAGCTACCTAAGATAACATGTTCTGCCTAATCCAGTTTTCCTCCTAAGTTTCCCATACAACTCTCTCCCATTTGAATACTGAACAAAATAATTATAAACCTGTCCCTGCTAGGACCCCTGAAAGGTACCAGCATGACTATTCAGATGGTGTTGGAACCAGGTGCAATTTGGTTTAGTATAAAATTCGTCCAAAGAAGGCAAAAAAGAACCACTCCCCCAAGCCCTGTAAGTATATGGTCTTAAGAAATGCACACAGCTGCAGGAAAGAACTGCCAATTAATATAATTTACAACAGGTTTCAAAATCTTGACTTAGATTGTGAGTTGAATAGTGGGGGGAAACACAGACGGGAATGGTGGAGAAGTTCAGGCAAAGGATGCTGTGTGGCAGGGAAAGATTGGGTGAGCAACATCTGGAAACTTAACTTGAAAGAGGAAACAACCAAAATTGCAACGAGTAAGAGAGAATCCAGAATACAATAGGTTGGAAAAGAACAGAAGAAGCCAAGAGGAGGCCTTTGTGGTAATGTGTCACACAGCAGGAAGCAAACATGATTGTTCCTTTTGACTTGGAAAGTTCTATCACTTTCTCTAAGTATGATACCTGTGTCATTAGTTTGACATGTTGTGCTGCTTTCAAGGTCTGAGATTATTTAATAAAGATTTGTTTCTGAGAGTGGGAATTGAATAAAATCCACTACTTTCATCACAGTTCTGATACCTGCGATTGCCTTGTGGCTGCAAAAGTTCTTTGCTTACATGAGTATTGAGGTGATTTTATAATCACCTCACTAAATTGTGTGTTTAACTACTGTGTGATGTGCCTCTAGAGGAGCATCTTTCCTCGTGCACACCTCATATATCGCAAGATAAATACTTTTTGTGGCAGGTTGCTCATAAGTCATGTTATCATCACCTTTGCCAGTCATATGGAGCCAATCACAGCTTTCCCTGTTCATTGCAAAAGAATGCAGAGCAACCCATGCAAAGCAGCCTGTGAACACTTGCTTTAACTGTTACCAGTTGCTTTTCTCATCGCTCGTTAGTTCCTGATGGATGCTCTGGTCCAGGCTCACTGCAGTGGAGCTCTGTGTGTCTCACAGCACAGGCTGGCTGTGGGTATGGACAGTGCTGGACAACACAGGGGACATGTGTATGGGGAAAACATGTGTGGTGACTAGTTTGCTTATTCTTTCTCATTAAAATTGACTCTTCATTTTAGATTAGATTAGATTTTTTTTCCCCAGCTGACACAAACTTGAGGAATCTCATTTCTCATGAAAGAAAATTGAATTGCACAAAAGTCTGAAATACTGTGGCTCTGCTTATAGTTTGACCACAATACCAGATATTCTTACAAGAAGAGGAAATCACCATTTGACAATGGTGGAGAAAAGGAAATTAATCTTCACTAGACTAGTCAGGTAATTTGCAGCTGCCATGATATTATAGAATAATTTATTAATCTTTGCACCTGCCTAAGGTGAAAACATTTCACCTTTCCAATCTGCCGGCTAGGGTCCTGGCAGCAGAAACACATAGGCTTTGGGGACAGGAGGGGGGAAAAATAACCACCTGAGTTTATTTTTTACAAGAAATGACAAATATATCTAATTTTTGTTCCCCAGAACTTGCTGTATCTTGGGGTGAGGAGGTGTGCTTTTGTGTCTCACCTAAGAAAACCAACCTTCTTATCCAGGGGTTTTCTTTTTGTTTCAGAGTATGAAAGCATTCTATAGCTTTTATTTCCAATTGAGCCTTTTAGACTAGACACATGGCAAGAATTTATCTTTGTTTTGTTGTTCTTTTGTTTGTTCAAATAAAGCAGCTGCAATTCAAGTGGAGCATTTGAGCCTTACCATAGTAGAGAGGGCAACATGGTAAAAATCCAGATGATGTTCATTCTCCTCAGCAGATGCTTAATATCCATCCCTGTGGTCTTAACACATGGATGCTTTCTGATGTGCCTGCATTCCCCCCTTATCACCAAGCCTAGCCTGTTTTCTCTGGACAGATTTCTCCTTCTCAAAAAACAAGCACAAACAGAGAGTTTAACAGAGCACTGGCTGGATCTGTGTTAGAAACCTGTGCACTGCCATAAATCTCTGATTGGTAAAGCAATGCCTATACTTACACATTTTCCAAAAATTCGTAATTGTACTTGTAGTGTGTTGGACTACAATCCCAGTGGTTCCACGCAGTGCTGTTTGGGGGAGGAGGGTGGGTAGGTTATGTTCCTTTGCTTTTTCACAATTATATTTACTTGCAACTAATTTTGAAGGAGAGAGGGAAAAAGGTCTATGGGTGATTCTTCTAAGGTCTATCTATATGGATCTATGTGGATCAGAGAATCTCAGTATGTGAATGTATTTCATATTTCTCTGGATGTTCTTTCTACTTCTATTGAAATTTCTTATGCTTATTACCTACTGTACCTTCCACTACATGAAAGCAAAGATAAGATCCTTAACCTCAGAAAATTCCATGCAAAAGAAAAGTGTACAGTGAAACTTCATAAAAAAAACCAAACAAACCCACTCTTTAACTATAACATAAGATTGAAAGAATCTACATATTTTGATATTCAAATTCAAGGAAAAAGAATCAATTAGTTTTTGGTGAAAGATGGAAGTGATTGGGTTTGTGCTATGAATTTATAGGAACAATTATCGTATTGCCTTCAGAAGTCCTTGGGATCTTTGGAAAATAAAGTCATCCTGTGGAAAATTGCATACTAATGTAGAATTTAGACTCAGAAGATACCCTCTTCTAGGTAGCTGAAATTTGCTGTTACTTGGTCTCATCTGCTTTCTTCAGTTCCCAGATTAATTTTCCCAGCTGTTTCCTCAGGCATGTAAGTTATGTGTGGGTCTGTCTTCCTGTTTAGCAGTGAAAAGCTCTTTTCTCATCATCTCAATCCTTTACTTCTGGTTAGGGGAAAAGGAATATCTGATATTGGAAAAATGTTCTTATACTGGAATAATGTCTCATGCAGGTTCCACTCTTAGGCAGACAGCAGAGAAAGTGCTGCATTTGACTTTTCCTGTTTGCACATTTTTTTGTACTCAACTAATTTTGGAATTGGTTCAGGGTTTATTTAAGTGTTCTTAGTCATGAGTAGTAGATATTCTAGAAATCTTCTGGTTAAATTGTAAGCAGAGCAAGTTTTGCAGGGAGGGCAGAGGAGGATGGGTGGTTTGCAGTGAGAGGAATGGAGAATGCAGAGCAGTTCTCCCAGGTAAGGTAGCAGAAGGCACCAGAGCAGGTCTGGCTGCTCCTGGATTGCAGGACATGGGTACAGGCTCCACTAGGTGGCACCTTTCTGGGGACTTGGTGACATGGTGTTGACAACACATCAATGAAACTAGACAGAGCTTTTTTTTTCTTTTATCAATATATAGCATGTGTTTTGTGATTTTACAAGTGGTAAATTCTGCTCTCGGAGTGAACATTATTAATCCCATATTTCCTTCCCTGCAACAGAGGTGCATTTCCAGAGCAGCCATGCATTCAGAGTGTGTTCCTATGATTTGGACTGTAGTGTGCTGTTCAAATGGAAAAGTCAGCTATTTTAATATATGTAATGCAAACCTCCTTTGCTTTACAATCTTCTGAGGCTCCATAGAACTTTAGCAATGCTCCATTTTAGCTTTCCTTCATTTAGAATCTGTTTGAAACAAATAGCATATACAATATAAGATAAAGAGATACAACAATGGTTCTTGGTTTGTTTTCCCCTCAGAGTTTTTAAAAATAGAGTAATGGAACCATTTGGATTGGAAAGAATCCTTAAGATCATCAAGTTCAAACATTAACATTAACACTACCAAGTCCTCCACAAATAGTTCTTTCATTCTCCTTTACCTTTAGGTCATTCAGTAAATCTTGCATATTGCATAGGAATTATTTTCATATCACTCAAGTTAAGTTTTCAAAATTTAAAGCGGATGAATTTTTTTTTTTTTTTACTAAGTTCTAATGGTAAGAAATTTGGGGCTTACAATTTGCAAACTAATCCAAGTAGATCTACTTGGCTTTAAGTATCTTGTTGAATCAAATTTCAGTGCTAAAGTGTCCTACTGTCTTAAATATGAACCTATAGCCACTATATTGTTTTGAATATTTAGATTAAAAAAAAATCAAATGGAATGATCCAAGATATAAGAATGTAATTAAATAATTACCTTATGCGTCTTTTTAGGGAATTCTGCCTCACTGCAATTGTTGATCAGATAACTGGGCAGTAAGTTTTGCTAAGCAGGTTAGCTGATGGGTGGTCTCAAGGATATTAATATTAAAAGATAAAATCAAAGAATAGAAGCAGATAGAATGAAATCAGTTAACCTCCCACTCTGTTTAGAGAAGGATTCTGTTTCAGTAGAGGCTGACTTTTTAAAGACCGTGACAGCTTTTGGATAGCTCAACGGGCAAATAGTTCATGGGCATAGGTATGACAGACTCCCACAGATGTTTAGAAAAGCCTCCTGCTTCACCTGGGGTTTTGTATTAAACTTACTGAGAAGTGTGGTCAGGTGTGCCAGCACAAATGAATAAATATCTCAAACTTTTTCCCGTAAGTCATGCATTTGTGCTCTGGGGAATCTGCAGAGTGGCGTGGGACAGGCTTCTGCAAAGAACAGGGTTTGTTTACAGGTAAAGAGAGGTTGTTACATAAAATATGTCTGCAAGTGGTGGATGTTCCTACAGAACTGAGGATGGAGGAATGGCTGAGATAATGCAGAAAAAGAAGTAGCTATTGGATAATACCAGCCATGTTTTTCCACATCTGCCGAGCACTATTTTGGTGTATCTTTTTCAGACCTAGTGGTTGTTATTCAGAATCTATATTCATAGTCTTCCAGTAATAGAAATGGTTTGTTTCTGGACTTTAGACTAGTCAGTGTTAAAAATCAGATTCATATTCATTGTGCCAGCTTTATTTTTCTTCCTTTTCTGCAAGATGTAGCTAATATAAATGATATATTTACAGAATTAGTTGGCCCTTTCAAAGTTATCTGAAACTTTGGGTAGAAGGTGACATAAAGGTACAAATTTTGAGTGCCAAGATTTAATTCTAGAACATAAAATTTTCACAAAATTTTTTCACAAAAAAGCCAAGTACCAAGAAGGAAAAGAAGAGAGACAGAATAATTTTGATGTCAATACTCTCAGAGAATATTGCTTATTTCTGGTATTAACAGCAGATTTTCTGTGTAGAAGGCAGTGTAGACTTGCTATTAATTTATCTAAATAAAGCATCTGTACAACAGCTCTAGGAGCTATTGAAAGGTAATTAGTTAAAGCTTAATTTCCTTCTGTAGCTGAGATTTAGATTTGCTGGCCAATGACACTGGAAACACTGTAGCATTGGAAGGATTTTTGAGAACTCAAGAGACCTGGAATTTACAGAGGTTTTGTCTTTTTGCTTCTGGAATCTGGAATAACAGTCGCAGTTTGAAGTGATGAAGGGTATTTCTGACAGTCTCCAAGAGCATCCAGTGTGAATCCCTTTCCTGACTAGTAGCCTAAATTGTTACAATAATTGGTTGTATTCTGAGATATTGTCTAATTATTTAATTTAAGATGATGTTAAATACACAATTGTCAGAAAATTATTTTGCTTCAGGGAAGTATAAAGGCTGTGGGAATACAAAATATCAGTTGTAGATATTCTCCATGTATCAGTGAACTTTTGAGAGGAAAACCTGGCTCAGAGTAACTCTTGCATTATTTCTTATGTGAGTAATTTGATAACTTTCTCAAAAAACATACAAATCTTAATGTTTTCAAAACATTAAAAGGAATCCAAGCATTCAAATTCCTTCAGTATCATTTGGAATGGAATGGAATAATAGACTCAATCATAGAATGGCTTGGATAGGAAGAGACCTCAGAGATCATCCAGTTCAACCCCCTGCCATGGGCAGGGACACCTTCCACTAGACCAGGTTGTTCAAAGCCCCATCCAGCCTGGCCTTGAACACTGCCAGGGATGGGGCAGCCACACCTTGTCAAGGCAATCTGATCCAGTGCCTCACCACCTTCACAGTCAAGAATGTTTTCATTATATCTAATCTAAACCTGATATCTCTTTCAGCTTGAAACCATAAATGGCTCACGATTTGCAAGGCTAAGGCTGCAGCCAGTTTCTGTAGTTGTCATTCTTGTGGACAAAATTTTTGATTTAACGTTTTCCTGAAGTATGAGTAGGTATTCATGATTTGTTCTACCAGTTGTTTTCATGGTGGATCCAAGTTTTTACACAGCCTGGGATTAAGTAACTAATTCACTAATGGCTTTGGGTCCACCTTTACCTGAAATGATTGACCACAGATGTACCATCATGCTTGGGTCTAGTGATTTTTTTAATGAATGTAGCATTAGTACAGAAAGAGGCCTACAGGGTTCAGTATTTTAGTGAAGATTGTAAGCCAGGCATCAAGAGAATTTAAATTTTATTCTTAGTCTTGGAATGTGATAAATCTGGCTATTGCTGGGAAAAAACCCATACAAATGTGGTGAATATTGTGTCAGTTTTGGAGTACTTTTGTTTCACAATTATTGCTTTCTTAAATATTTATCTAACAAGAAACATTTCTTGCTTTGCCAAATGCCTTTCCTGCAATAGAAAACAGTCTGGAAAGGCTGAGACAGATCAGGATAAAGCGTTGGTAGCACACCTCTAGCAAAAGCAAGGACTCTTGTGTCAAATTATCTTGCAAGGCAGGAATTGATCCAGAGTTGATGTAATGTTAACTCAGGGCAGGAATGCAAAGTTAACTGAGGAAGTTGCAACATACCTTGACCGTTGCTAAATTAATTCTTCTTGTGGGATATTTAATTTGATGTGCATCACCTTTTCTTCTCTTTGTGAGTGAGTTCAAAGTAATTCTGAAGATTTAAGATACTCTCAAGTGGTTGGAGTGAGTAATTTAATATTTTTATATGTTTAATTCAATTAATGTCATTAAATAAGAGATATATATTTAAAGTAATGGTAAGAGCTGGGGCTATTCAGCCTGGAGAAGGGAAGGCTCAAGAGAGACCTGAGAGCAGCTTCCAACACCTAAAGGGGGCTGAAAAAGATCTGGAGAAGGACTTTTCACCAGGGCATGAAATGACAGGGAGAGGGGGAATGGCTTCAAACTGAGATAGGGCAGGTTTTGATTAGATAATAGGAAGAAATAATTTGCTGTGAGGGTGGTGAGGGACTGGAACGGGTTTCCCAGGAAAGCTGTGGATTTCCAGTCCCTGGAGGTCTTCAAGGCCAGGCTGGATGGGTCTCTGAACACCGTGGTCTAGTGGAAGGTGTCCCTGCCCACGGCAGGGGGTTGGAACTGGATGATCTTTAAGGTCTCTTCCAACACAAGCCAGTCTATGATTCTGTGATAATCAACCAACTAATCAGGGCAGTACTTATTTGATATCGTACTAAAACTTGGCTTGATAGGTAATGTAGCCAAAAGAGGAATTTCTAATCTAATGCATGAATGCAATTCTAAAAATCTGGTTTCTCGTTAAATACATGATTCAGTTTCTGGGAGTGTCCATCAGTATCTGCCTAAATCAGTTCTGAAAGTAAATTGCCAGAATATTTGCAAAAAATATTTGAATGTCCTGAACATAAATACAGTAAAATCCTTTAGACACTTAAGGTTTTAGGTACAATATTTTTCTGCAGACTAATCCCAGTGTATTCCTATCTATTTACTGATGTAATTTCTCTTCTAAAAGTTGTGTTCAGTGACTGGGGCTGTGCAAGTTAGGATAGAAATCCAGGCTATCTTCTGTCTGTTTCCAGTTCCACAATCTTTTTTACTATTCTATCCTGTGTTTTTCACTTTGTCCATGATGAGGAGGTCAGAAAGAGCGAGGAAGGATCTCTTCTGAAATAAACAGGAGAGAATTTAATACAGTAATAATAACAATAATTACAAAAAAAAAAAATTAGAAAGACAAAAAGAGGAGCCTTCTCCTCATAACTTTTCCATGGTCAGAAGAAAATGCAAGGCTAGTCTTGCTCTGCATTCTTTCCTAGAAGTTTCAAAAGGTAGTACAAAGGTTGCCCAGATTCTTTTACTTCTGAGAAGGCCTGTCTTTTGTTTCTGGGGTAGATATAGGAGGAATTATCTTTGTTCTCAAAATTTATCTTTGTAGCTGCCTAAAATTAATCAAGTCAAGTAACCTGTGAAAATCAATCAGATTTGCTCTGCTGCAATAGCCAACTTGGTTATGATTTGCAGAGAGCAAATCTACTTAGTGGCCTAATACGTTTTAGGATGTGGACTTCAATGTTTCATGGATGAAAAATGCTGAATTATGGACTCTATATAAACTTATTTTCAGTTTCTTTCCATATTTAAAAAACACATCTGTTTGTTTTTCAACTCAGGAATATGAGTTTCATTCACAAAGTTTCTTCTGTCGCCATGATCGGGATGAGTTTCAAAGTCTTATTTTTACTCAATGTATATTCCCCATGTGCTGTTAATGAAGTAAAATTGGGTAATACCATGTATCAATTTATTCTGAGATTTGAATTAATGATGTGGAAATGTTGAGCTTTTCCTTATTTCCTTATATTTGCTCTGGTTTTACCCCTTTTTGTTTTGAAATTATGCAATTAGTCATTTTAAAAAAAAAGGAGTAAATTGTCACAACTAGTTAAAGCCTTGTTTTGATTAAACAATTTGTGTAAATTGTAGCACTTGCTGCTCTGTGTTCTGAGCCTGCTGTTGCTTTCACTGCTAGCTGAGACTCCAATATTTAAAATGCTCCTTTTTTTTTATTCCTTACATAAAAATGTACCTCCAGTCCATCAAACCATTTCCTTGGGAAGTTGTGGTTCATGACAGCATGACCAAGTTAGTGTTCTAACCTGGAAATGGAAGGAAAGCAGAAGCTGAGCTGTTAGAGAAGCACTGGCACAGCAAGAGATTACCCCGTCTCATTTTCCCCAAACCACATTTTTCTGGAATTACACTTCCAGGAGAGTCCCCACCCAGGCAGTCCTTCTCCCAGATGAGGTAAAGGAAGCCACCATCAAGCTGAGCTGGGAGCTGTGTTCGGCTTCTCTGAGCTGGAAACCTCTCTTCATTACATCACACCTGGCTGTATTTCAGAGATTAATGAACGGCATCTTGTCAGGTTTAATATATCGCAGTGCTTGGGTTCACATTGAAGATGTAATCATAAATTCCCTGAGCTGTGAACTACACCTTAAGGACTCGCAGGGAGTTCTAAGAAGGCAAGAAAAAGAAATGACTGTAAACTACAGAGTGTGCCAGTTTTGAGAGAAACCTGCAGATTTTCTAGGACATTAAGTTTCAAAAGAAGGATTACACACAGACTAAACAGAGTAGAAGTCATAAAAATTTAAAGACATCACAAAAATAAGATCCTTTTTAGGTATGACAGAATACTAAAGGAAATTTATACTGAATTATACCACCCAAGCAGACCCATTAATTAACGTAATGAGAAAATATGTTCCATTTCCATGGACCCAAGCATGTCAGGAAGCATTTGACACTTTTAAAAGGGGGAGAGGTGAAAGCATGCACTGCACTGCTCTTGAAATTTTCAGGTTTTAGCTTATCTATTCACGTTCGTGTTTGGGCTGCTGAGGCATTAGGATATGTACTAATCAAGAGAGAGAAAAAGAAAAAACTACTGCAAGTGACTGATATGCCTAAAAAAATGTAAACACATTTATGCTGAATAACTCAGGATACTCTTGTATCCTGAGCATTGGAGAGGTTGTCACGTCATATCATAGGAAGGCAGGAATGAAAAGAATCTTTTTATCGTCAAGATATGATTCTGAAAATATTATATATGGGAAATTTAAAAATCCATAAGCAGATGCTCTGTGCTCATTCCAATGGCTTATACTTGTAAAGCTGACAAGTAGGGCAATTTGCAGGATCAGGAAATAAAAGCCAGACATTCAAGTTTGTTCAGACATCATTTTTGTATGAGAAGGATTTTAAAAATCAGGTTCTAATTCCTTTTCTCAGCGTTTTATTCCATTCCTCTTATTCAAATATTCTCTTGTATATTGCTTGGAAATTCTTAAGGTCACTCCTTGATAGAAACAAGCTGAAAAAACCAGTTTGAGCCTTAGTGTTCTTTTACGATGTGAAACTCCTTGGTCCATGTTCTTTCATTTCTTACCTGTGGTGGTTGGTGGTCTTACCAGCCAGTTGATGCTGAGAAAGGGACATTGCAGGTAGCATCTTCTGCAACATGTCTTGTAATTTTTTCAGTTTGAAAGCAACTCCCAGATGCTCTCACACGTATTTAGTTTTTGATAGATGGGACTACCCCTTCCAGATGTATTCTTAGACTTAATATGCTGAACCATCTACATTTCTGAGGCATCACTTTATGTGTTTTGTACATATATAGATGATACTTAAGTATTCTCTAATTTACAAATAAGTATAATTTTTATGCATGCAAAATTTTAAGAGTTAAACACACTAGTGTGCGTAAGTGTGCACATCTGATACAGCACATCATTGATTTTTGGGATTCAACTTAATTCCCTTTTACTTGGTGGCAGGATTTGGGCCTGCAGATCCCTTTTCTCTTTTGTGCTGAGCAGCTTACATGCTGTGTGTGCAAAACTGCGCTGCAGCCAAAATAATACTTGAAATTTTGGTCACCAAGAATCAACAGAAAGAAGGTCAAACCTTATGCTTTTGTGACCAGATAAAAAGCAGAAGGTAAGTAATAATAGCTAACCTATCTGTGTGGTTGAAGTGCAATGTGGCTGCTGTTTTATGATAGTAGGAAATAGAGGCTGAAGATGCAGGAGAATTTTACATTTAATTGAAATAGGTGAAAATATTTTACATGGGCAAAATCCAGTTTATTCACTTCAAACATTACACTATAGTGCACTGGCATTTTATAGGAGTGCTGATCACTGCTCTGATTATGTTAATTGGAATATTTGCAATGTAGAGAATATTAGTTTGTTTAAAATTGCTTGTATTTTATAGTTGTTGTGGAAAGTTTATCAGCATTGTCTATTTCTGAGAAGAAATTTATTGAGGACAATGTGCTAATAATCCCATTACATATAATTGAAAGAAAGCTCTTCCTGAGAAGGCAGCTTTCAAAGCAGTCAGAGCACAGAATCTCATTTGCTTCTTTTTACTCTTTATAAAAAGGTTAATATCAATTATTAATTCATCTCTGTTAATTTAAGCCATCATTTTCTGATCTCTGGAAGGTTCAGCTTAAATGAGTAACGATAATGAAGATGAGCCTTCTGCTGTGTCTGTGCTGCAGTTAACAGTGATTGCAGCAGAATACATTTCCAAATGAGGGGTCTGTAAGCACTTTAGGATACAGCTTGCAGGTAAAACAGTCCTTCAGAGCTTCACAGGCTTACCTGGGATGTCTCTTTGCTGCCCCAGACTTCCTGATGCCACCACTGGGCAACTGCTCATACTCCAGCTGACTCAAAGATGTCTCCCAGGCCTCTGTTCAACTCAGTATCACTCAAAACTTCAGCAAAGACTTGTCTTCACTTTAATTTCCTTTTATAATACAGAAAACACTTCAACACTTTCTGTTACCTGTTCAAAAGATGTATGAAAGTATTCACATAATCCTGCGGGGTTTTAATGTCTCATTTCCATAATCTGGCAAATCTTTTGTTTTGAGCTTTCCATTGGAGTGTTTATTTGTCAGGGGACTGAAGCTCAAAGCTCACGGTGATAATCACACGCTCCACTGAAGCCCACTGCCATCTGAACTTGCCTTCCTGAAGTCTCTGTTCAGCTTCACCAGATTTTAATCTCATGGCTTGGTGTGCTGGCATCTCTGAAAGGACAGGCAGAGCTCCTGTGGATGTCAACAGATCTGGATCTACTCTGTGACCTTCTTCTGGCAGGTGGATTTTGAAAACCAAAAATTTGTAGCTCTCAGCTGGTAGAGTTTGTGTTGGCACTGTTTTCTTAGCAGTTCATGTGATGGCTTTGTGCTTTTTCTGTTTAGTCTTCTCTGCTCTGTAAATCACAGAGTCACAGAATAGTCTGGGTTAGGAGAGACCTTTGAAGGCCATCCAGTCCAACCACTCTGCAATGAGCAGTCAGTGAATGTCTTCAGCTGCATCAGGCTGCTCAGAGCTCTGTCCAGCCTTGAGTATTCCTAAGGATAGGGCATTCACAACTTCTCCAGGCAACCTGTGCCAGTGTTTTACCACCCTCTTTGTGAAAAAACTTCTTCCTCATGTCTCATCTAAGTTGACACTCCTTTAGTTTGAAACCAGTGCCCCTTGTCCTGTCACAACAGGCCCTGCTCAACAGTTTGCTCCCATCTTTCTTACAAGTCCCCTTCAAGAACTCAAAGACTCCAGCAGGGTCTCATCAGAGCCTTTCCTTTTCCAGTTGGATCAACCCCAGCTCTCTCATCCTTTCCTCACAGGAGAATCATCCCCCCAGTCATGTTTGCAGCCCCCTCTGGTCCTTGTCTTTGCTGCCCTGGGGTCCCCAAAGCTGGATGCAGCACTGCAGGTGGGCTCTTACCAGAGGGGAGGAGATGCTCTGCCTGTGCTATGAAATGGGACTTTTATAATTTGTGAAATAGTAATAATTGTAAAAATCCCTGATTATTCCCTATTAAAAATACTTTGGGTTTTTTCCCTTAATCCTTTTACAAAATTTATTGGAGATTTCAGAGCTGCTGTGCCCCAGAGAGGACCAAGTGAAGAAGTGTGGAAGAGGCAGCATTGTCAGCGCTGCCTGTTGCAAACAGGCCACTTGAAAAAGCAGAGCATAGAGGCAGAAAAGGGAGTTTGACTCACCTGGAAGGAGGCACTGGGGCACACATCTTGCCTCCTCGAGTGTGTATATCTAAATTGCTTAGCAGGACTAATTCAGTGGGCTAATTTACACTTTTCAAATAAGCTTTCTAGGCCAGAAGATTCTGACTGTGCTCTTCCCTCTCTTCTTTTGATCCACTGCTTTTTATCACTTCTGGCTTTACTGTACCTTGGATTAAACCAAAAAGACTGCAGTCAAAACAATTTCTTGGGAAGTAACCAGAAGTCAGATCCACCTCTTTGAGAATCATAGTGGTATTCTTATCATTAAACTGGCACCACCACCCATGAAGTTAATTGAGGTGCTGGCTAGGACTAACTTTTCAAGATTCTCCAAGGTCTCAAGCAAGCTTTGGCAGTTGTATGTCTTATCCTGCATTGCTTTTAGAAGGAGATAATTATCTATCGCCATACTGTTTGGGTACTTGGCAGCATGTGTGCCAGCTAGAAAAAAAATTTAGCCGTATTAAAAGAAACACAGTGAGATCAGGTGCCAGGAGATCAAAGTGGTACTGGAAGTTGGGTAGATAGAATTGTTCTTTGGGGCTCAGAAGGGTTTACAGACCTGGGACTCACTTTGGGTAGACATCAGCTTGAAAACTGCTGTCCTCTTGGAGGAAAAAGTGTTCCTGAACACAACAAAACAACCAAACCAATCCTGTCTAATCTGTGTTTGAGACAAATCAACACCAAGGCTGTGGGCTCAATCCCTGTGTGGGCCTTTTCCTGGAGAGCTGGATTCAGTGATCCTTGTGGGTCCAATTTGCAATATTCTGTGACTATCCAGTGCTCCATCTGAGGTATTTTTGGGTGAATCTGCAGTTTCAGCAACCACTGCTGCCTGAGTATTAAGTGAGAGAATTCATTTCCAGGCTAATAGGAGATGTGAAGAATTTGCAAGACAATAAGCTTAAAAATATTAAAATGCAGTTTATCTGCATACTGAAAATCTGGTAATTCCATAGAAGTTCCATCAGTAACAAAAAGCTGTAATTATAAATGCAAAGTAAAAATTATTCTAGTAATTTACAGGGGCCTCCTAGACATGAATTCATCTTACTACTAAGGTATTTAAATAAGAAACCTGAGAGAATGCCAGACAGCTGTATTTTTTGGAATAATTTTAATAAGTTAACACGGTAATGAGTTTACTGGTTCCATCCTATTGCCCATACTGAAGTCTGTGCAACTCAGTCACTTTGGTATAATTTTTTTCTTGCAAAACCATCTTAAAAACTGCCTATTGTTTTATCTTTTCACTGCTTGTTTGCATTGATCTAGAACCAAATAGCTCTGAGTAAGTGCAGAAATGATGCATGAGGTTTTAGCATGTGTGTGTGGCTGCAGGTTCGTGTTACAGATTTAATAAGCAAGATATACATATATATACGCAGATAGAATTATATATATATATATATGTGTATATATATATATATATTTATGTGTAGGCTGTACAGCTATGCATCTTGGAAACCTCAGGGTTAGGCTGACATAAGTGCCTTCTGATGGCTTGCTAACTAAGATCTAGCATGAGGCTCTCTGGGGATGAATTTCTTAAAAAAATAAAAGTGGGTTTGGCCACATTTATTTGATATTACATTCATAGGTGTAAAATAGCAGTTTATAGTTTCACTTGTCCATTTCCCTTGCTCTGGACCTGCCTCCCTGATCAAGAAATTCAATAGCTATTAAAAGCTGCAGCTGTACTAACAGTCTTATGCTTTATAGGAGGCATTTTGCAGCTATTACTTTAGAACAGGCGTTCTTTGCCAGTACAGATGTTACGTCCACCTTTTTCATAAGCACTTTATCTGCACCATGGGCATTGCATTTCTAATGTTTGCTTGAAATTGCTGAACATGCTCTGTAGCTGTAATTTATTTGGGCTGGTGTAGTTTAAAGGCCTGAAAGCTGTGTCTGCACCTGTTCTATTCATCCGACCAGGAAAGCACGAATTCCACTGCAGGAGAGTTTGTGCAGTTTGGATCTCTTCTTTATAAATCTCCTGAACCAAAGGCAGCCATTTGATTCGTGTGTATGCTCCCTTTCCCTGAAGTGGAAATAGCTTGCATATATATCACAGAATCCCAATCTTCTAACACTGAAAGGAGAACACACCTCTTGCTCTAATGAAGGACAGGCATGCAACTCCTACATTCCCTCCCTCGGTCTATCTCTGAGTAATCAGATGTGCATGGTGAAAGAGAAAATGTGTAGAAGCTGCTCCAGTGTGTACAACTGGAGCAAACTGTGCTAGGTTAAGGACACCAGTTTCACTGTGGGAAATGTGACTGACACTTCTGAGTGAAATGCATTTAAAGTGATGTAAAATGAGTGAAAAGGAAAAGCCACTGCTTAGCCTGATTCACCTCCTGACAATGCTGATATCAGTGAATTTGTGCTAATGGAAGATAAGCAACAGTTGAAGATGACTGAAACACTGACAATATCTGAAATTTTGACTATTGAATGTTGAATCAGTGTAAGAGCCATTCATTCAACTGTTTTAGCCCAAAATTCTGAAATTCATGCAAAATCCAGGAGTAGTCCTAGCTCTGAAAGACAAAAAAATAAACAAAAAAAAGAACTTAAAAAGCCCTCAGAAACCACCCCAAAACAAGCAAACAAGGAAGCCACTGTTGAGAGAGGTTTTCCAAACCAAAGCTATGTCCCACTTTGCCCAGTTCTGCCAGAGATGTATGTCATCTGTAGACATGTCATCAAATATGACTCAAACCAACCCTTCCCCCAAAGTAAATAAATCCAACCACATAGACCGAAATGATTCCTTGGCATCCTAGAGATTCTACCCTACTTACTTGTGGTGCATTTTTAATTCACAGTTAAACCAGGGGCTGATCCATTACTTAGTGTTTTCATTAAAGTAAAACAGAAAAAAAAGCACTTGTGCTATAATCAGTCTCATGAAACACTTGTAAATAGTGCAGCAGAAGGGAGAAGCAGCACACCGTAAGAAAAATAAAGAACCAAGGACTTAAGGAACAGAGCTGTATGGGGAAATAAAAAGAAGGCAATAAAAAGACAGAAGATTGTTCAAAGTATATATTTTGGGAATAGTTATTAAGTACTTAATCAATATATGTGTAGTAACTGTATTTTTAACATGAAATGTTCCTGAATTGTGCATTCAGGCTTTGGATTCCTTTTGAAAGTTCTGATGGCTTTTGGCAAACCACACAAGCCTTGTTCAAGAGGCCAAGGATACCGCCTTTGGTAAATCCAAAAGCAAATTCAGAATTTGGCCCTTCAGGTTTAGGATACCATCAGAAGCTCTAGGTAGAATTACAGTCCTGCTGTACACAGCTGAGTGTATATAATTCTCTAAGTTAAATTCATGTCTTATGTGTTGTAAAAGGAATGAAAGGTAGCTGTTAATTCCAAGGCTTGTAAATATGTCAGTGGGTTTTCATAATGTCTTAATAAATTACAAGAACAAACTCAGTGACTCATGATGTCACCAGGACTACATGCTGCACTGTATTTATTGTAATTATGTACAAAACTCACAGAATTCTTTTTACTCTCTACGTTAATATATAGGTCCCACTGAAAATCAGAACAATCCTCATGGATTTCTTCATTATTTATTTGCCATCTTTCAGCTGTTTTCTTGTTTTGAGCACTTCTTCAAATGAAGAAAATTTTCAAGAAAGTATGTTTAAAAGAACATTTCTGCAACTGCTGTATTTATTCATTGAAAAGCTGAAGTAAAATATAGTTTCCAAATATCCTCAAATTTGGGTGAAGTTCAAATTTTCCTTGGATCCTAGTTCTCTGGCTGGCCACCAGCCCATATCGCTAATGCTATAGCTAGCTAAAAAATGGAAAAACAATTTCATGAAAATTTCAAGATTATTTTGGCTTCAATCTGAAACACAGAGATAGCATCAATATTGTTGAGTTGGTAATGCTTCATTCTCTAGTTTAAGAAATAAACACAGGACAGCCTAAAGGCTTTAGGTAAGTTAAATGTGTAAGACTAATTCAACAGCATTTCACACCACCAAAGTAAACTTGGTGTGTGAAGAAGCCCTTGGCTCTTTAGTGCTCCCTATCCCAACTGGTTTTTGCTGTCCCAGATGCAAGTGTAGTTTGCATTTAATGTTGTGATGATTAATTGTTCTCTTGTGTGATAAAACACAGGGGGTTAGATGTGTGGAGCTGGCCCTGCTCCCATGTGCACGCTCAGGTGTTGAGCTCAATGGAACAGAACCTGTTCCTTGGGATGGGGAGAAAAGCACAGAATTCCACACTGCATCCATGTTTTATGGCCCTCATTTAAACCACTGGAAATGGTGCCTCTGGATTTAACATACATTGATTTGATGATGTGCTTCTCTGAAGATACAAAATAAACAACAAATAAATGACTCCAATGCTTCTCCCACTGTTGCTGAACTAATTCTCCAAGACATCTGTACTTCCAAAGCCTGTGCATGAAATCTCCTTGTTCCAGCTGCATGTCTGCCCACATACTGCTTGCCATGCAACAGGTATCTTTTCAATATGGATGTCTTAATTTTCTGTCCAGGAAACGCCATTCCAAACTTCCCATTCCAAAAATAATAGCAGTGTTCACTCACATTTTATGAAAGCATCTTAGAATTTATATAAATAAAACTAGAGTACATTTCAAAGAATATATAAAATGCTGGCGTTTTGCTTTTACTGCAAAGATCAAAGAGCCGATTAAAATTAAAATTTCATGAACATTAAATTATGCATTTAGTCATAAAAAATATTAAAACAAAAAAAATTAAAGCAGCAGGTGTACCTTATATAGTAAGATAAAGTTTAATATATTTTATTAGCTTAAGGGACACAGAATAACTATCTAATCAGAACTTCAGGCATGCATTTACATAAATATATTAAATTAAGAAAAGAAATTATACACTTAAACATCCTTTTGTCTAAAAAAAAATCATTAAATCCACAGATTAACAATAAATCCAACTCTATGTATTTATCACTTCCAGATACAACTGTTCCATTTCTCAGATATTACACAAATACATTTGTTAGAATTTATATGCATTATACATATATTATATATTACATAATAGTGTGTATACATACATGGTGTTCAATAATATAATAATAATTTGTAGTTTTTTATAGCACTTTTCATTTGAAGAGCTCAAAGTGCTTTACAAGGATTGATTTCAATAATTTTTGGATGGGAAGTGGAGGCACAAAGATGCAATTATTTCAGATTATATAGAATTTGTGACAGACAGCAACTGAATTCTCTTGTTGGGAACTTCAGTCCTGCTGTCTCCCCAAAAAGAAATGCACATATAGCATATGGAGTCTGTGTAGGTAGACTTGCAAAGTCTCAGACCAAGAAAGCATTTAATTATATTAATAATGTTAAGCACATGATTTCAGTGAGGATCATATGCTTAAAATTACTCCTGTGCTCCCAGCTAGATCGGTGCCTGTGTATGCTTAGTAGTATAATTCAGCTTACAGAAGATGCTTAAACCCAGTTGAGTGATATTTTCTAAGCTATTTTCCCACATCTTACATGTACATACAGTACCTGACAGCTACTATGAAATAAAACTAGTTGAACAGGGGAATGCCACTACAGTAATGTTCTCAAGTGACAGAAGTTTGTTACTTCCTTTTCTGCTTGGCTCCCATTACAACCTAATTGTTCTCAAAGGGGAATTGAAGTTTAATTCTGCAGTATATTTTGTGGGGGGCAGCTAATAGCATTTCTGGATAATTCACAGGGTAGGGTTACTGCTTCTGGTACTAATGGAGAGCACTACAAGCTACAGCTGGTGACTTAATACCAGGTGGTTTCTGGTCTCACTATGTCTTGATATGAATTAAGTTCATTCTGCACACCAGTTTTGACTGCCTAGAGCATTTTCTTTTTAGCAGCTCCTCCTAGGAACACTAAGAAAATGGGGTTGTTTGTTACTGCCTTGTGATGCAAAACACCCTTTTGTCCTACTGTAAAATGTATCCTACATAAAAAAAAAACCCCTGTCTCCAAACCAGCCAACTCTCTCTGCCTTTTTTCCAAGAATACTGTGAGCACAGCCATTGTGTATATTCACATGCTTTAGCTGATGCTGCCTTTCTGAAACTTCCTGGGAATTTAAGCAGTTTTTCACTTAAAATATTTTTTTACTTCATCGCAAAATGAAAATAAATAGGAAAATCTCATAGACCACAGAAGGACCTTTACTATATGATACACTGGACTCTCTTGATAATGTGTTGATGGAAATGAGGGAAAGTTGTTTTTTATCAGTAGAAATAAAACTCTGCTCTGGCAATGCAGCCTGCTGTCTGTGCAAGAATGTCTGACAATTTTGTTTATGAAAGCCTGTCTGTGTGCAGTAGAGAATAGGTAAAGACACACATTATTTGTATATAAGCCAGAATATTAAATGTTTGTGAATGTCTGTAACATAGAATAATCTTTTTCATTACTTTTTCATGACTGAGAGCTCAGGGGAGCAGGTGAGTCACTGTGAGCTTTCACATCAGCTGATTGCTGGACATTTAAAAAGTATCAAAAAGTCAGGTAGATTTTGTGTAAATGCTGGCAATACCTATAAGGAAACCCAGGAGGATTGGAAAGCTCTGCTGGGCTTTCTGCAGGGCTGGGTCTGCACTCTTATTCCACAAAACATCGGTCTAATGCTGCAGATGCAGACGCAGAGAGGTCATGTGTGCACTGATGTCTGAAGTTAAGATCTTCTGCCAGCTAAGTGGATATCTTTTAAGGACTTAATCCTATAACTAATGAAGTCAATAGGAGATTATCAGTTGACATCAATGGGCTTGGAGTCAGGCTCTGAAAGATTAAAGTAATCCTGTACTAAGCTTTCAGGTGGCTTCTGCTGTTTCACACCTATATCCCAAAAAGTACGTGCCTTATTTCACTGAATTATTCTGCTGTTGAAAAGAACAAATTTTTCAGCAAAACAGTCTTAAATTTTTTTCAATGTTTCTGAAACATTTTGTCCCAAAACTACTTAGGGAAATATTTATTTATCAGGTTTTTGTAGCCAGAACCCAAATTATTTGGTACAAATTTTCTGCAAATTTGAATTGAAATAAATTTAAAGGGTTGGCTGCATTTTTTATGAGAATGTTACTTTTTATTTTTTTAATATTGCAAAACTAATAGAATTAGTTTTTATTTACCACTTGGCTTCCTCCTGTTTTTTTCAAGACAAAGGACAACTTTTAAGTTGGACAGAAGATCAAAATGGTATAATTCCTAAATGAACTGATACATAGATAATCTCAAGGATAGTAAATTAAAATGCATTAATATCTTTTAAGAATTCACATGATTACGGAGAAATTAGCAGAACAGGCTATCCTTGGAATTGTTTTTTCCATGTAGAACTAATCTTATAAATGCCTATTTCATGGATGCAATTAGAGTTACATGTATGAATACTCACTTTCACCATAGTGCAAGTTTACACCTGTGGAATTGCTTGTTCGTATTTTTAGTGTCTCCATTTTGCATAATTTTACAGGAAAAGGTCCTTGTTTCTCAACCCAAATTAGAGAAAATGTGTACTGAAAAGCTACATTTCATCATGCCAGGGACATCATTCTGGTTTTCAGTTAAGCCATCTGATCACTGGTCACTGCAATGGGTAACTTTGTGACAAGCACAGTGACTGAAGTGATCTCTGCCTTCCTCCAGCTTCAGTCTGTCTGTGTCTGAGCTGTGTGAGGCTGGTACACCTGAACTGTAAATGCCCAGCTAAGACACAGTACTTGAAGTTACTATAAAGTAACAAAATTCTGTGGAATGACCAAAAGATAAAAGCCTCAGCCTGCTTGGAAGATTTTGATGCACACATTTGTCAGGCACTTTCAGAAATAATAAGCCCCTGCAGCAACCAGGGATTTCTGATGTTTGCTGTGGGTCTAGAAAGGAAGGAGCTGCAAAACCAAATATGGACAAGTGAGTGAAAGAGGGAGATAGATACACAGAGGTGTCATGCCAGTGATACAGAATTTATATTCTTATTTATACCTGACTTACACTTCGTTTGCAGTGAAATAGAATAAAGTGCGAGGACTTAAAGGTAAAAAGGGTTTGGATCTGTGTCCCTGTCTGTTAACAGAAGAAATTTATTCCCGGAGGGGGAGGCTTTGAGTTAGTATTTCTTATTGGGCATAGTAGAAAAATGAGTTTACTGTTTTTCTGAAATGGAGTGAAACGATTTGGAGCTGATTTTGCATAACATCTTTTTATCTATGGAATAAAGATGATTCTCCTTATATTCCAATAATATGCCTTCTTTCTGATCAGCAGCATTTAAAAAGAGAAAGATGAGTTTTCTGTCCCAAAATAATAAAGCAGGGGTTTAACACTAGCAGGCATCAGGGAGAGTCATGTTTCTTGCAACAGGTACGTTTGTTCTCCTTTAGCAGCAGAAAGGCTGAAAGAATGCTTGAAATGTACAATGTGTTGGGAACAGAGAGGCAGTATCTCCGAATAAAGGAAGAAATGAATGGAATAAAAGATTAGGAGAGAGAGACACAGAGACAGAGACAACTCGAACACATACATAAAATCCCTTCTGGAGGCCCTTATCTAATTGCCTCATTTATCTAGTTTCATTTATAAGCTCAGTTTTATTCTGGGGCACTCTCGGAGGTTGTGTGAGAATGGCTGCAGAATGACCTAACTGGCAACAGGCTTTCTACAGACCCTTTTTTTTTTTTTTTTTTGTATGCCAATTCTCAGGGCAATTACTGCAGTTGCCCTTTTTATATCAGCATCTTGGGTGGCTAGGCCTGGGGTTTGCTCACTCTTTTTAATAGTATGAATTTCTTTTGATAAATAAGCAACTAGGATTTTTTGTGTCTTTTTTGGTTTCGTTTTTTTTTATGAGAATACTTCTTTTCCACTGGGAATTCCTATGAAGAAGGATGCCTGCTTTCACACAATATAAAAGATGATTTAAAAATGAACCAAAACAGTTTCAAAAACTATCTCCCCTCTCCCCCTAACCTTCACTTAGATTATATCTTAGTTTTGAAGTTTTTATGGAATGACTCAGAGCAGATTTTTCTTTTTTTAAATAAAACAAACTGAAGAATTTTGCTTAAATTTTGTTTAATTTTGAAAGTGATTTTCTGGATGCAGCACAGTCAATGTGAGTTTTTATCATTAATTTGAATGAGGCCTGGATTTAGTTCTTTTATTTTTGGATTTCCCTAGTAAACTAAATTGTATTTATTATTAAGATCAAAACTCCAAGATCATTGTTTTCTGTTCTCTGCATGACTGTGGCATATATATAGTATTGTGAATCTTCAATTTAGGTGCCATCTGTGGTATTTTTTAAGGCATTAAACAGTGAGAAAAAGAACTATCACAACTTCCCAGCTGGTTGTTGAAAATAACATGTCACAGTGGAGTAAAAGTTGGGTTTATTTTTAAATATATTTCATTGAAGAAAGTGTTAAAGATGTTATCTCTGTCAGATATTTAAACTGAAAGTAAAATACTTCAGCGGCTTTCTTGCCTTGCTGATTATGAAGAGTGTAATAAAACCGTGCTGTGTGACAGATTTAGACAGCTGGCTCATTCATGAGAAGTTCACATTTTTGTCACCCACGTTGAATAAGGAAAGATTAGATGCTAAGGTCAATTTACAAAAATGGTTGTCAGGACATTTTTTAATTGTAAAACTTTTTGTGATGGAATTCAGGGGGAAGACTAAAGGCAGAAAGCAGAGGAGACAAAGAGCTGCTATTAACCTACAGATGCTACCACAGGGTTCATTTTAAGATTGGTCACACTGCTTAGCCAATGAAGTGTTCGTGTGACTATAAGGGACCACCCTTTTCTGGGGTGAGAGGGCAATTTGGTCTTCATGCTCATTTAATCCCAAGATGTCTTTCAATGGACTGTCAGTTGAATCTACATTGTGCAAAATTATGCATGCACTTTTTAATGCAGACCATTGTTCTCTGAGCACTTAACCAAGATTTCTCAACCAATTTCCATTTGGCATGAGGTCACTCAAAACCCAGGCAAACATATATGGAAGGCGAATGTAATTGTTCCTCGGAGCTGGAATGTGTGAGACACAGAAATGCAAGTATCTGATATGCTGTAATTTCAGATTTAATACTCACTAAATGAACACTGATAAATTTCTATAAGGGAAAATTTGCTGCATGTTTCTGGCCTGGAGAGATGATTTTACTACTGGAGATTGACATGGTTAAAGTCTTTCAGATATGTTTGGCTAAAGTGTTGTCAATCTTTGATGCATGAGCAGCTACTTCTAAGGACCACAGGATGTGCACACTGGGGCTGCTCTGCTTTCTTTTCTTCGGCAAGATTTTGTAAAAGCTGCAGTAGGTAGTTTTCAGGTAGTGCAAAGGAAACCTGATAGCTGGCAAGTAGTGAACGAAGAAACTGCAATTAGAGCTGGAGATGAGGGCACCAGTTCTGCAGATACACGTAATTAATTATTACCTTAGAAAACCTGACTACAGCATGTACACCACGTTTACTGACATATTTACAAAGACTGGGTTTACTGTTGGCTCTCCAAGGAACATTTAGAACTGTGTTTGGCAGGAACTGCTGTAGGTTTTGTACAAGCGACACCGTGCACAGGCAGCACGCGTTTGTGGGAGCTCTCGCTCCGGGACGCTCCGTTCCGTGTGGCATCGGCAGAGTCTGCCCGTGTATCACCTCCTACACTGTCCTGCTACAGTGGAAATCACTTTATGGACACTTTTAACACATGCTGTAATTTTATTATGGTTGCTGGGCGTCTGCTTTTTTTCTCATCCTGTGTAAATGAACACAAGTTGACACAAAGGTACATTTCTAGATTAGATCCACAACACGTTGAAGCGTGTGTGTGTTTGCTCTCTCTTTCCCAGTCTTTCCAATTAAGTTGGTGAAAAATGTAACTTTAGTATTTTACAGGACATGGTAAAGCTGTCTCATCTAGGTGATTTCTATATTATAAAAATAAAATAAAATAATATAAATATGTAACATGAACCCAGTGCCCATCGTTAAATAAAAAATATGATAAAAAGCAGACCTTCTAGGATGACTGGTTTTGAAATATGCGAATATAATTTAATTATTAAACACTTGAAACAGTCTTGATATTAAGCTGCGATAACCAGATTTTTGCATCTATGCTAGATAAAGAAATAACATTCTGTAATAGAGTTACATTGATGAAAGTGAAGGTTACAGTCTTACAATGAATTGCCTAGATAGGAATGCATTAAGCAGTTCTGAAATATTGTCTCATGATGGATGGAGTTCAGTTTACCTTAGAAACTGTTACAACTGGATTTTATTAAGTCCAGCAGTTTATACAGCGATGTTTGGAAACTGCTTTCTCGCTGCTATAATCAGATAGGTACGGGAACGAGATTTCTGGGATGTCAAAGAATCCATTAAGACATCAGGAATAGTCCTTTGACAAAAATGTGTTTTACAGTGGAATTGCTTTGTAAACTATTTCTCATGAAGAAATAAATATTAAAAAAAGATTCCACTCTCTGCAAAACCGTATTTGTGATAGCGGCTGCGTGTGTATGTGTGCACATGTTGGATATCGGGACGTCTGTGGAGACGTGCAGGAATATTTACACACATACAAGGGGTTTTTCTGCACAGTGGTGGGTATTACACTTAAATTAATAAAGTAAATCAAATCACCGGTGTTTGTTGCAGGATAACAGTCTTTCAAAAATGACAGGATTCAAAACAAATGCCCGTTGAAAGTGGAGTTTCCAAATAGTCCCAGAAACTATACAATGTAGCTGGTTAGATCCAGCAAATAAGATGTCATGTCTAGGATCTGATCAAGAATACCTGCCCTTGTCACTCTTCGGATGTTTCTATCCACTTGTTCACACTGGGGGCCGAGATAGCCTTTTTTACATAAGCATTTATTGGGCCTTACACAGACACCTCCATGTCGACAGGCTGGGTCACATTTTGCTGTGGGTGAAAAAAACAATGATTTTCTAATTTGTTTAGGCCATCACAAACAAACAAAAAAAAAGATATAGCACACATTCATTTAGAGCTTTTTTAACCTTATCATGATAAAGCATATAAATTAAAAACAATGTAGAAAAGGTGAAATATTACGAGTGTTGAAAGCATATTTTTTTAAATTTTAGAATATTAGGGGGAAGAAGTAATTTCGTTTATCTGAGAATGACAGACAGGAAAGACTGATAAAATCAAATAACAGATTTTTTTGAAATGCTCAATTTCCATATTCAGGTTTCATTTAGGACTCTCAGGCAAACTCCTTTGTATACTCAAAGTTCTGCACTACACATGAGCCTTAGCAAAGCAGACTGCACCTGAGCAGTGCATCAAATGCACTCCTTTGGCTCTTGAATCACTTAGTGCTGGGACCAAAATTGAATTCCTGTTGGAGAAAAAAGAGCCAGTGTATTTTT
This sequence comes from Poecile atricapillus, assembly GCF_030490865.1. Classification (NCBI taxonomy): domain Eukaryota; kingdom Metazoa; phylum Chordata; class Aves; order Passeriformes; family Paridae; genus Poecile; species Poecile atricapillus. The sequence continues at coordinate 19,630,673 of NC_081252.1, forward strand.
TCAACCTTTTTTATCAGTTATGTAAGTTTCAAAGTTTTCTTCTCTCTTTAGCAGATGATTTATCTGTAGAGTTCTAGATTAATCAGCTTGCTTCAGTTTTTCAAATATAGCTCCTGTTTTAAATTGTAGCTAGTGTCAGCAAAATAATAAATAACTTTAGCTGTGGAAGTATTTTCTTCTGGGGTAGTCACAGAACTGTGATATATATATATATAAAATGTATATAATATATCTTTCTGCAGGTGTTATGCTACTTAATGTTATCTATTGCAATGAACTTTAATATGGATTTATGGATATTTATAATACACTATAGAAACACAGGTTTTCTTGATTTTATCTAAGAATTTCTTAGCTACATGAAAAGGAAACTCATACCTCATAAGGTAAATTTCCTTATTTAAACTATAATAGTAGCCTGAGGTTCAACTTGGAACATCCCTATTAATTGTTGTGTGGGATACAGGGATGGAAGTTCCTTAGTCTACATATTTTCTGTGGCTTTCTTGTTCATTGTGTCCATCAATTCATCTATCATAAAGCTGTGATTTTTGAAACAAAACAGGTTATTCAAGACCCATTTATGTTCATGTTGGAGGCATTTTTTATTTTTAAGTTCCCTTTGGACAAAGGTTGTAGAATGGGCCTCATTCTTTAAGTGCAGGAAGGCTCTGACAAGTGAGGACAGTTGGGATATTTGGCCACATTACCTCACCCATTCCTCTAACCTGCCTTCTTTGCTGGGTTGTAGATGGTCAGCTCATGAATCTTTGCCAGCAAGATACTTTATTAGTGATTAATTCATTTCATTTCATTCCAAAGTCACTCTTGCTCATCACTAAAAACCTGGAGGTTGCTGAAATTTACACTCCAGCCTAGAAGGACTTCATAACTGACCCTGCTTCACCAGGGTCCTTCTAAGTACCCTTCCAACCTGAATTATCCGTGATCCACCATGAGATCCTTGTTTGCCCTTAGTCTTTGCTATTTCTTTGAGTTCTACTGCCACAATATTAAACATCTCTTTGTGTGGGCATCTGGTCAAACTTACTGACCAAATACACTCAGTCAGAGGACTCTGCTGATGCTGAGGAACAAAATCTTTGTCATAACATTTCCTGCTTCCCAGGCTGGCTCTGGAACATCTGCCCTGGCCAAAATGACGCAGCTCAGACAGAGCCACAGCTTCTGAGACAGTCATGGCACAGCTGTGGCACTCCAGGCTCGTTCACCTCATCCCGTGGCTGGCACACCCATCATCTTAGTTTGATCACAGTCACTTTTAAAAGCTAAAGCAACAAGATAGGACTTGATGAAATCACTGTAATAATGGATCACAATATTATTGTTGATTATTAGCTGTTTTGTGATGTGTTGTACATAGAATTTTCTTTAACAAACTGGAGCCATTTCATTTGGTAGGATCAAAAGCAAGAATGTACCAAAACTATAAAATCTGCATTAAATTAGTGAAGTGCAAAAGATGCAATGGGGACCTGCAGTTCTGATTTAGCATCTTTCCTGACAAGTCACCTCTCTTTGACACTGACAGTGATAATACTGCAAGTGGAAGGACATGTATTGACTGCATCTCCTTTCATTTGAAAATGTTGGTGGAAAAAAAAGAACACTGTTGTCATGTTTATGCTGTCAATTGCATTCTGCACTGGCTCACAATGCATTAGATGTTTTAGCAGTCGAATTCATCTAAAGACTTATTGTTCTCCTGCAGCTCATGAAATCAGTATTTTCTAATGTCTTAGAACTGAAGGCCAATATGTTGGTCAATATATACCGAAAATTTCTCTGAGCAAATAATTAAAAGCCAATTATGACATGTCACTGCTTTTTTCCCTTGTTGCTATGAATCTGTATACAAACCAGTTCTGCAGAACTCTCCTTCCCAGCCTTGATTACAGCAGCATTTTCCTGTGGGAGTGCAGTGCCCGTTCCGACAATGCCTTGAGCATTCAGATGTCAGTATCTGTGCAGGCTGAGCTGTTCTTTTGCATTCTTCAGGGACTAAGGGCCTGAATTAAACCATACAAACCAAGCAAAGAGTTAAAAGTTGGGATCAAGAAGAAAAATTCTGATTTTTTATTAAAGGCCTGATTCTTTGCTGTAGTATTATCAGTGGGAGAAATCATAAGATTTCTTTTTCCTCAGAAAAAGCAGTAAGCCCAGAGATGATATGTTACAGTGCAGAAAAATACAGTGCAATTTGCTATTATTTCATGTAACTTCCTTCAGAGATCTTCCACAATATTAAGCAATAGTCCTTGAGAATTCTTGAAGCATGAACCTGCCAAAACCAGCTTGCTGAAGGTTTATCTTCATAAAGCTGCCAGCTTATCGCAGGCAGCATCTGATGGTGTTTTTTGTTTGCATTTCTAGCTGGTCTAGATTTCCTCTAAGAAAGGGGAAAGAGTAACCTGAACAAGTTTTATGTCACACATTATGACTTGTAATAATTTTGCAGAAGTGTTTCCTCTGTCTACAAATTCAGTTTTAAACTGCCAGCTTTTTATTTATTCTATTTTTTTTTAAATTTTTATTTATTAATATGATGATATTCCATCATATCCATGGAATGATACTTGGATTGTGCATTTTGGATGTTTTTTTAAGCACCTGAGCATCAGAAAAGACTTTTTTGCTCTGAGAATGACCAAGCACTAGCACAGGTTGCTCAGAGAGTTGTGGAGTCTCCATCACTGGAGGTACCCAGAAGTTGTCTGGACATGGTCCTGGGAAACTGGCTGTGGGAGTCCCTGTTTGAGCAGGGGGGTTGGACCAGGTGCCCTCCAGAGGTGCCTTCTAAACTCATCAGGTGATTTTGTGGAATGTATGCATGAAGGAAATTCTAGTTCAGATGACTTAAAAAATTTCTGACGCTGGATGTTTTAGTTAGGATGATAGAATCATCCGAAAGCTACAGGTTCCCAGTAGAGGTACCATGTTTTATCTCTGCTGTAGGTTGCTTGCACAGGTACAAGTTTGGAAAAGAATGTTATGATCTCCCAAGTGATCTAATCAAGTAATTGAATAGGAGCATCATGGAAAATTAAGTTAATTAGTGGCAAATACAAAATTACTCATTCCCAAGAAAATTGTCTTAACTACTACCATACATACTAAGCTTGAAATGAGCAGGGAAAAAATTCTAACAGTTTAGTGGAGAGCTTAGAGAAACCTTGTCTAAGTGTCCAGCTAGAATCCAAACAAACCAAAACAAAATTCTATGAAATGAAATGAAATGAAATGAAATGAAATGAAATGAAATGAATAGAATAGAATAGAATAGAATAGAACATTGTTCATTATACTGACATCAGTATTTCCACCCCAAATATATGCAAACATCTGGAGTAGCAGCTTGTGCATGGATTACTCTGTCACATATTAAATTCCCAGACTGACACTCCTGTGCAAGAGGAAAGGATAGTTTTTGGGGTCTGAGAAAGAATGGGTATGATGGAGTTTTGGAAAATGGTGACAGATGAAAAAGAGGAGAAAAATTTGGCATTCTTGTTTATCTCCCATTTCAACATCAGAAGAAACATCAAGGGAAAAAAAAATAAGCTAAAGAAAATACAATTTACTAGCTGAACTCATGGCTACTGAGATATCAAAAGATAACTGAAGCCCATGTTCTACTAGGATTTTAAGTTTTTGTGCAGAATGAGGCTATTCAAAGTAATATTAGATAGGGTAAATTTTTTTTTTTTAAAAGATAAGCATTCATACCTTAGTTCCTCATTAGCTGACTGGGCTTACATTTCCCCCTCCCACTTTGGCATGCATCTTGTTAATGGTCCGCTACAGGGTTTCTTTCATTTTCCTTGACACTGAATGATACAGTACAGGCCCAGAGGTTTGTTTCAGCATAGAACTTTCTCTGCCCAGTCTTAATTATTACCATGATTATTTAAACATCCACACACAAGAACTGGCTCCCCAAAGATGTTAAGGACAGAAGGAATGTGTAGATGCTTCTTTAGCATAGCATCAAGTCCTGATTTCCAAAGCATTTCTGAGAATCAGACTGAAGGTCCTGTATTATTTAAGGGTTTTGAAACATGTTCTGACACCTTTGGTGCAGCATATTTGAAACCCTTTCAGTTTTACTGTTTACATATTTCCACAGCTGTCTTTTAAGTAGAACACATTATTTTTTTCACCTGTAAAAGGAATTCCAGTTCTGTAATGAGCAAGGAGTGTATTACATATGATCTGGTTAAGAAAGTTCCTACACTTAAAAAATCATAAGCAATATTCACATGCAATGCTGTTTTGGAAATGGTTCTAGAAAATAATATGATTTTCAGTGGAGACTTGTTCAGATGTAAAGTAAAAAGATCTGTCTTCTAAGTCCTACATCTGGAAAAAAAAAATATATATACATTTGAAATTATTTCTGTATAGCCAACTGCATAGGATGCAACATTTTCTATCTATATCTATCTATCTATCTATCTATCTATCTATCTATCTATCTATCTATCTATCTATGTATCTATCTATCATCTATCTAGCTATCTATCTAGCTATCTATCTAGCTATCTATCCATCCATCCATCTATCCATCTATCCATCTATCTCATTATTTAAAGCTAATTAATTTCAAGTTACTTTAAATGGGAGACTTGTCTTTCTCTTGCTCAAACACAAGTACAGTACAGTGTTTAGCAGGAAGCATAACCTCAGGCTCCTGGAGAATCTCTTGGAAAAGAGCTCCAGTGCCATATCTTCAGCAAAGAATGACCTCGTAAGTCACAAAGGTATTTTATTTGGGAAGACAATGATTTATTTTATTCATAGATGTGAAGTATTTGTCTATGATAGTGCTATAATATATCTCTTTGTATGCAATTAGGAAGGCAGAAGTCACACTTCTTTGTATCCAGCTGAGTATGGCTGGTCACTTTTATGATTTAAAGTTTTCTGCCACTCTCAGTACTTGTGAATATAACCTTGCCTTTTATTCTACCATCAATCAAGAACTTGCACTCATCAGCCTTGGATAATATTTATTAATGGTGGGGTGGAGTAGCAACAAAGATGGAAAAAATTTTGGTTGGCAGAGTTCCTTAGGAGAAGAGGAATACAAATGCAGCTGCAGCGGAATCCTCGCGTGTGAGAATCGCCGGTTTTCCTTAGCTGTGCTCTGGGAAAAGCCACACTTCTTTCTCAGGATTCGAGCGCTGCTCTGGGACCAACACGTACTGAGAGAAAGCCTCTGCCCCACAGTGCTCACACTTTGCATTCTTAGGGCTTGGAAGGAGTGGAAATCTTCAGGCTCAGCACAAGCTGAAGTGAATCTCACAAAGATAACCTGAAACTGACTGTTGGGAGTTGATCTCTCCCGCACTTAGACAGGACCATGACTTTGTTTATATAACCAGTGCTTCGCTATGTCTCCTGACATGGAAAATGGAGGGGAATAGATGGAGCCACACTCTGGGCTGGAGGGAATTTTTTTCCTTGTATCCCTCAATCTATAAAACTCTAAAGAGTACAGCTTGATTGCTCTTACAGTAAGCACTATTTGGTTCGCAGAAAGTCAGCCAAAAATGTAGCTGATAATGACTATTTATATGGTCCGTACAATTCTAGTTATCTTAAAGAGCTGTTCATATATACAGTACAGTACAGTATATCTTGCTTGTTAAAACAGGCTTTCATGAAACTGTATAACAACTTTAAATGTATGGAACATGGAGGAAAAGTTGTACTGGGGGCTGGGGCCTCGCTGGATCCCTTTGCTGACGTGTGCAGTGAGCTGGGAATTCTTGACTGTGCAATGTGTAAAATAATTTTTGCTGCCTTACCATAGCTAGTAGAAGAAAGCAGCCTCTACTGTTTAGAGGCATATAAAAGTCCAACATGCTTTAATAGATTAAAACTCATCCTGGCATAGCTCAGGACTTCACACTTTCTTTATTGCATCTCTTTGCAGCTCCATTAAACACATAGAGAGATTTAGTTGCTGTATGTGCTATCTGTCACTCAGATGTGCATAAATCAACACAAATGGAGGGCCAAACTCAGCAGTAAAATAATGGTACTGAAGAGAAAACAATTCCTCAACCAGGCGTTTGACACAATATCAAAAATTTCTACTTCCCTACTAAAGTGAGGGGAAAAAAAAAGGCAGACAAAATCTGGATGTTCAGATTCAAACAAGTGATGTTGCTGTAGAAATCCCGACACAAAATAAATGGAATATTATGCTTCAGCTTCCTGCACATAATATTTAGGTATTAGAAATATATATTCTATATATATATATATATATATTTGTTTATATATATGCATATATGTATATATGTACATATACTATATTTGTATCTATATAAATATATATAAAAGATATACTTAAGTATGTCACTAACGTTTGTGCATTAGTTGTTGAGGTTTTTTCCTTTATAAGGGAACATGTCAAGAAAAAATAATTTTGTTTCACTCCTTGTCATAACCTAAATTTACTACTTGTCATAGAATAAATATAGCATCTCTTCAGGTACAGCTTCTAAAATTAAAAAAGTATACCTTTAGTCCTGGGAGGGATGCCAAAACCTCGTTACTTGTCTCCAGATTTACTACATGGGAATAATGTGGAAAAAACTCACGGCTTTTAAGATTTAAACTCAGCAGCATATCAAATTTATTCTTATATGGTATACTTGTTCATGACCTCTAGTCTTAAGAAATTCTGTCATGTTTGAAAACTAGTCCCTAGTGAAGCCTGTATCAATGTTAATAGCTAAGAGGTCAATGCAACTGCTAAACAGTTTGTATTACTGTCAGGGTGGTCATGAAAACAACACCTGCTGCATGAGCACTTGGCAGCTGGGTCAACAGGCACTGTGGGAATTTATCAATTTAGGGGGCCACTTGCATAACACTTTGACTGATGAATTGGGAACGACTGGCTTACTGGGCTAAAGCTGCTCTATTATGTGTGACTTTCTTAAGGATGGCAGAGGCTTCCTGCAGGCTCCAGAAAATAAGCAAAAGATAAACTGAGCTGTTTTTTTCCTTATAAAGTGATAAAAAGTGAGAACTCCTTAATAGCCAATGCTAGAAAGACTTTAAGAAAAGGGAGAAAAAAATATGAAACCAAAACAAAAACTTTTACAGTCAGTGAGCTGTGATGTGATTGAAAAAAATCCTTAGGTTTTTCCATCATGGTTACAAAGGAGTTTTTGTGAAGTGCTTCTGTAAAGTGAAACTCTCTAGACTGGTATTCGCAAAAAGCACTAATTTCTCTTTAGTGTCTCTCGTGGGAATAGTAACTACATGTGGGTAGGTAAATGAGATAAGAATTTTGCATGCTCCGGCTAAACTAAACAAATTTAGACATTAATTCTGGCTTTCCATTCCCTCAAATGACTAAGGGATAGTAACTTTCTGAACAGAAAGAAATCATACAGCCCACCTGGGTTGGTGAGGGCATTCACCAACAAAATTGGCTCCTTCTACAGAGTTTCCAGTAGGAGCTTTGGAGTTTATCTACAACCCATCAGAACTGAGTATATTGATGCAGATTACTTTAAAACTGTGTGTTTTCATTTCCACAGGAATTAAAGTCTCAAACAGAGCTTCACTTTCATAAATACTTTTCTTCTGTCATACCACCAAACACTCCTGACTCATATTAAAAAAATCAAATCACTAATGGTTTTCTAAAGAGCCTGAACAGCGTCAAAATGAGGTATGACCTAGATACTGTCCCTTCGTGTCTGAAATCAGTCTGTTTGGAAATGCTCTCCGACAGCGGAAATCCCGGAAGGTGATGATGGAAAGGATGATAAGTGGAATTATATACTCTGGAGGGGCAGGAAAGAGGAGTGAGATGGTTTGAATCAAGTTCAAGTTTCAATCCAAGGGGAAGCAGCTATTCCGGCTGTTGATATGAAACACATTGAAATCCAGATCTATAAGGTGTTGCAAGGAGAGGAAGAGGAAATCTTCTTCTGTGTGCCGGAACACTTCCTCAGGCTCTGCCCTCTTCCATAAAAATCACCTGCTGGCTTCAGTGAGCCATCCTGCTCAGAACAATTACTCATGCCCTTTGGAATCACTGTATGGATGGTGGCAAACTCTTAAAGATTCACGCTTGAAACTTCACAGCACATCTTTTAAAAGGAAAACTTTCGCATTGTCTGTCATTTCCAGACTCTTCTCTGGATATATTTCCTTTTATCTGTAATTTCCTTAGAAATTAAAGTGATCATATTATAAGCACTCTAAAAGAAGACTTACAAAGCCTCTTTATGGCTGTTTTTCCACCACCCAAAGTTTATTTTCTTACTTTTTGGCCTAGTTATAATGTTTAAATTACAGACTGCGTGGACCTATCAACAGATCTTACTTATTTAAAGATTCATTTTCACACCTGGTTTTCTCCTCTCATCATGCTAGAAAAATGATTACTTTTCCTTTTCTAATGGGTTTTTCTCCTATTTTCTCTGTTATCAACTAACTGGAATCTTTTGACTTCCATACATTTTCTACAGCACTGCTTACTTGGTTGTTTTTTCTTTTCAATTCATCATTACTTTTGTGATTGATATTATTGTGTATTTTTAGAAACAGAAAACATGACAGAAAAGTTATGAAACAGAAAGTAGAAAACAAAAAAATAAAAATGTTTTGGTTTTTGGCCACAAATACAATTTATAAAATCTTAGTATTTGCATTGACCTTCAGGATGTCTGACTAGCCCTACGTTTTAGCTGTGAAGAACAGAAGTATTTCTCCCTTTATTTTCTCACTAGTTCCAATCCCTGGAAAGTAGTGGTAACGGGTTTTTTAATAATCATCAAACAATGGATATGTTTTTCAGAGACAGTTTTAACTTAAGAACTTCTTAACTGCCAGTTTAACTAATGTGCTCAGTGTTAGGTTTATGTGCTTGTAATTTTTAATGTTTCTCACATGTCCTCCATCCTCAAAGCTAAAGATGCCATTGGCTATACTCATTTCTCTATGGGATTTTTGGTAATATGTAGAATACTTATATTTTGCAGCACTTCACATACTTAGGGCTTTTTTCTAGTCACGTCACTGTCTGTGAGCTCTCAGGCACTAATGTATCATTATAACAACCTTTTTACAAAGAGAAGGATTATTTCACTCCATGCTTTCAGTGGGAGTCTATTTAGTTATTGATAGAAAGTATTTGGAAGAACTGAACGAAAGTTTTGCTGTGGTCCCTGGAATTCTGTATTTCAAACTGCTTTAATAATTGTGGGATTCAGAACTTCTGTGTTGATCATGTTCATCAATTTGTCATGTATCACTACAGTTTAACACCTCATTTCTGTTACACTTGAAGGATTGTTTTAGGATGGGACTTTCCCATTGCGGAGTATTGAAGACCAACCCAAAGAGTTCTCTGGATTGCCCTCATCTTCTGATCACCTAATGTTTTAACCTGCCCACTTAAGTTGATTTTTTTCTATATCCAAGTAATAGATTTCTGTCTTAAGCCATATTTGAGACAAGAAAAATAGGAGTCATGGTTATGTTTGATTATGCAGTGCTTTCCTACAAGACAAAAGGACGTGGCCTCAGGCTGAGCCAGGGGAAGTTCAGCAGGTTGGACATCAGGAAGTATTTTTTCACTGAAAGGGTTTTTAAGCATTTGAATGGACTTCCCAGGGAAGTGGTGGAATCACCATCCCTGGAGGTGCTCAAGAAACACCTGGACATGGCACTCAGTGCTCTGGTTTAGTTGACAAGGTAGTGATCTGTCAAAGGTTGGACTTGCTGATCTTGGAGGTCTTTTCCAACCTTAATGTTTCTATGATTCTGAAAAGATCAAAAGACATAAAATCCTTCACCTTCATATAGTGCCTATTTTTTAAAATAAAAGAATAATTTTGTAAGCTTGCAGCAGCTTACAAATGACCACTAGCAGAAGAAGGATGGGTTTGCATGGAATTGTTAATTTCCAGCAAGGGGCTACTGCAAGGTATGATAATTTTGTTTTTTCTACGGTGCCTCAGGCATGGAAGATTCTCTTTAGAGACCTTAGACCTCTTTAGACCTTAACAGGTCCTCCAGGGGCCACCTCTCACAGGGGTTTTTTAATGAATTTCTAAGATATGACAAATTAATAGTTTCATGATTTTATTTTTACCTGCTACTCATAGTCCACCTGTAGCATCTTTTCTTTGTGTTCTACAAAGCTTCGTGTGGCAGGGTTTTTGTGAATATTCATTGTATTGGTATGGTGCACACCACAAGGAAAAGGAACAAAATACTTACATGGAAAAGAATATTATCTTGTAAATAACAATATTTTGTTACTAAAACTTTACATAAGCATTTGCCAAAGCCATGGAATTTTTAAGTTGTTTACATGGGTGCTATGAACTTAACATGGAAGGGTAAACACATCTGCAATGTGCTATTGTGGAAGTCACTCATTATCCTTCCCTTAAAAGCTGCAATGGTGTGAGACTGAAAAACAAGAAAACTCAAAACTTTGCCTGTATGAAAATTATCCCATGTTTCTGAGAAGTGTTACCAAAAACTATATCCCTTTGCCACAGTCTGTTTAATTTCAACAGTGTGCCAATTTACAAAAGTATTTTATAGTTTTCTGGTTACTTTCACCAGTAACCAAACAGAGTCTTGACCCTTTTCCATGCATGAGAACAGCCAACCGTGAGGCAGCAATGGGAGGTCTGGCCTTTCAGGTATGTCAGCTGAAGACCACCCTACTGGAAGAGGTAACAAGAACAAAAAGCTGAGGTCAAACAAGGCAGCCCCATGTAATTAGATACTAATAGTGGATTTAGGGTGTAAAATTCACTTAAAACCATACACCAACAGACTAAACAATCCCAGGAAGAATGGCAAGTTTTGTTCTAAAAAAATGTTTTCAATACCAGAAAGCATAAATAAAACATACATAATATCCTTGACTGACAGACTGCTCCAACCTGCAGTAACATCTGCTTATGAGCTATTTGCTGTAGTTTTGGGATAGTACAATTATTAAACACTAAAACTCCGCTACCACTGAAATTCTACTGTAACTTATAGTACAGTGTGCATCCAATGTAATGATTTTCTTGTTGTATTCCCTTGTTATCCCACTAACAATGTTTAGAATTTTTGTTTGACAAGAACATAAATTCCTCCCTTAACAGCAAAGCCAAAAATAGAAGTCTGACTGTATCTGATACTCATGGAGGAACATGCTGAAGTAGATGCTGAACAAATAGGCAGCTCCTTTTGTAGGGTATGATGGGGTCAAAGTAATTATACAACAAACTTAATTTCTGTTGGCTGTCTCATTTTGTGTTGACTTCTGATACTTTTGCAGGATGGATGTGCTACTTTTACATGTCACAACTCGGTCTGATAGAGCAGCAAGATCCATCATGAAGAACACGGTATTCCCCCAGCTAAAGTGAGTATCTATCTGCTAGTCATCAGCTCGTTTTGCTGCTGGGGCCCCTGAGTCATACTGGAAACTGGTTCTTTGCAGTCCTTCCAGATTCCTTAATATTTTCATACCTCCAGCTGCTCTGCATGGATCATGCCTTGAGGAACTTTGGTTTGATAATTTTCATTTGTCCTCATTTTACAAATGGTAAATTAGTCTTATTTATTAGAACAGTCCTATCAATTCCATGTCTTACAAATCACTTGAGTGGGACTTCTAAGTTTTGGAAGCAGTTCTTTAAGAGCTGTTAAAGAATTTCCTGTATTTCTGGCACAGAGTCCAAGGACAGAGGATTTTCCTCCTTGGTACTCCAAGCCTGCCAAGGGAGAGACAGGTAATGGAAGGGGTATGGAAGGATGTTGAATACTAGTAAGCAGTGACAACTCACACCCACAGAGAACTGAGTCCTCTCTATTATTGTCCATTGGTGGTATCTCCTGTACAACAGAAGAAATGTTTGGGAAAGGCTGAACCTTAGAGTACCTTAGAGCTTACTTATGGCCAAACTGACACTGGCTAGGACTGCCAAGTTGTTTTCTGTACCTGCTTTTTAGTACACAGAGCAGGTACTGTCACACAGTGCTGATCTTTGGAGCCAGATGCTGTTGTGCACTGTCCCACCACAGCAGCAGGTGAGGAAGCAGCAGCACTGAGGACAATTCCAGCATCTGCCTTCCACTGATGCTGCAAAACTTTTTGTTGTACTTACAAATCCTTTGGCTTCAGAACTACCAGAAGCATCTTTTACCAGTCCATATGGTCCCACATTAAGTAAGTCTACTTCTCTATGAAAACATGCTAAAAATATACATCTAGGTGGGAAAGTGGGCAGCTTTCAGCACAATGTCAAACGGTAAAAATTCCCAGAAGTTAGTGCTGGTTACCCCCTGGTTGTTATGACATTCACTTCCTATGAGACAGTGAATCTATTCTGCTTGCTGCTGCTGGAATATTTACTTTTAGGGAGCCCCCTGCATAGAGAATTTTCCTTTTTATTGAATGTCAGTATTGCATAATTCAGCCACATGAAGAGAACTGCAGTTACCTTCTGGTTTTTAACCTATTGAAGGAAAGGCTGATCCCAAAGAGAAGTGCAGCACTCACCTTTTTGGGTCAACGATCTTGTAGAGTTTTCCACTGTGAGGCTGTGTCATACTTTTACTGCTTGATAATATGTAAATCTCACCTGTTAGGGAAAATGGTGCCAAAAATTACTTCTCCTTTCCTAAGATGTTAAAGACAAGACTTTCGTGATCTGATTGTATTTGCAAAATGAGATTAAAAAAAGTTCAGAAGAAACACTGAAATATACAACAGAATCATTTGCTAATTGAAAATTTATATAAGTACTTTCCCCAAATTGATGCTAAAATATGAAAAATATTCTATCATAAGAGGCTTTTTTTCCATGTAGTATAGAATTGTTTAACAAAATTAAATTGGTGTGGAAATGAGAAGAGGGGTCCGTCTGCTCAAGCAATATCTTTGCCCCTAAATTCTGTAATGTTGGAAATAAAGCAAGTATTTTAGACATTGTGTCATAGTGAGTGGTACAGTTCACAGCATGTGAGACACACTAAGGACTTTTGCCCCTTCCAGCAGCACATTCTCTTCTCAGTTCTTCCTACATGGCTGCTGAGGTGTAGCTGAGAGCAGTGTAGACAGCTTTGTCAAAGATAGCCTTCTTTTTAAACATATACTATAATTATGAACAGTTCAGCAGGAATTACTGAGAAGCCTCTTTAATTTAAGAACAATTCTTTTAGTATTTACCTAATTCATCTTCTCCAAATCCGAAGACAGGGCCTGAAAAGAAGCCTCTACATGAGCCAGTGTTGCCAAGACAGAGGGGTTTCTCTTGCCACTGTTTGGTTGCAGGACTCTGTTGCAGTGTTAAAAAATTTCTACATTCAAAAACACATAAAAAAAAAAGTTATATTACATTTTGAGCAGAGAGTTTTCATTGTCCAGATAAATAAGTAAACACTTGCTGCAAGTAGCTTCATGGATACATCTGTGCAGCTGCTTGTCTTAAGACTTTTTTTCCAAGGATTAGGTTTGTCTGTATGTCACCATTCATTAGAATGCTGTGCTATTTTATTCCCAGATCTAGAATCTAATCTGCATTACCACACTGCTGAACTGGCAAAGTGACACAATACACAAGACTGTTGGTGTGGCTTTATACAGGCAGCTGGGTGACTAAATACACTTCACATGCAGTTTTAAGAGTGAGTTTGTACAAAACCTACCCATTGCGGTCTCCAAACACATAACTTCCATAGAGCCTCTCCGACTGGCAGCCCCGATACACAAATCCACCAACCAGGGACCCACTGCTAAATGGTTTGAATTCTAGAAGTGAGGGCTCACTCTCTGAAAAGGAACTACCATAGCATTAGATCATATGCATTTTCACATCGATGAACATTTAGGAAAATGTTACTGCTTCAAGAAAAGAGATTAATTCCATTTAGATACTCCTCAGAATTCAAGATGTGTTGCCAAAATAAGACGTTAAAAAGAAAATCAGAAAATTACAACAAAGTGTGTTTGTGAAACAATCCATTAGAGATTTCAAAAAGAGAGGCTATTATTGCTTTCTTCCATGTGCACAAGCTGGGAGAATAAAACTACATAAAGATTATGCTTATTATTTCCATTGAAATCCATGAGATTATTGCTATTAATTTCTACATGTCAATCCAGTCTGCAGACTGGATCTCCTAAACTTCAGGAACAAAATAACCCCCATTCACTGTAGAGTCCAATGCAGAAATTCCAGTGATTTTCAGTAGAATTAGTTTTCAGATCCTTTCAGTAGTTTGAGAAACTTTCCTAATCACAGCTTTAAACATGGTATGTGTGTTATATCCCACAAAGCACTACTATTACTGGCTGTATCTTCTCATGGTAATTTATGTTATGCTGTTGTAGTAGTTGCAACTACTACATGTTTTTTCCCTTTTTTATTTCACAAAACCACAGAGTTTAGTCCTATCAAACAATTCTTCAAGGAAGTTTCAGTTTACATGTTCCTATTCATGCAATCAAATACTGCTTAGGGTACAAGTTGGCTATATTTGACATGCTAGCTGCAGAATTCTAAAAAAAGCCAAGGCTAGGAGACTATTTTTAATAGGATTTTTTTTCAGTCAGAGGGATATCTCCAAGTCTTTGATAAATGCATTTCCCAAACTGTTTTACATGAGTTAGAGCTGAAATTTAATGGGGGAGAAAAGGATGGTGAACTCTTTTTATTGAAGCCATTGACCCACAGCCTAGTATTAATATTGGCAAGCTGCTCTGGATAGACACAATATTGCTTAGTTTACTCTGCAATAAGGATGCAGTCAAAATTCCATTGGAGCAGTGGTTAACCAAATATTATTCTTTGGTTTGGCTTTTATAAAAGGGACACAGAAAATCCATGCAATAACTGAAGTAGTACAATTGCATTATGCTGTTTTGTACTGTTGTGCCAGCCAGCACAGCTGCTTTGCTTTTAAGGGAAGTACAGGTGGGGGAACCTAGGGATGTGAATTAGAAAGGGAAATGCTACATTCCAGGTAACAGGCCAGTTCTCAATGCCTTTATACACCGTTGGCATTTATCACATGTTACCATCAGGAATTTACAAGCTGCTAAATGGGCAGTCAAGGCAGGTGATAGCTCAGAGGAAGTGTCACCTGGCTTGCCTGAACTAGCAAGGGATCTCGGTGAGCATCAGTTAAACATCAAACTAAAATTGTGACTAGCAATTGCACCAATTCAGAGAGAGCATGAAGCATGTTAATATTTTTAAGTCCCTAATTGAGGGTATTTATCTTTTTGTAATCTAATCTAAACTAGTCATTTATTATGAAGTAGTAGCATAGTGCCTTTTTCTAAGATTTTTATTTTTAGTAACATTTAAACAGAGCTCAGTCATTTCCCTGTTTGGCTGTGGTCTGTTGTTGTCTATCTCACTTTTTCCATTATAAGAGGCACATTACATGAGGTTTCCGTTCTCTGTCTTAAAAGGTTATTTGTGAAAGACGAAGAATACATTTTCATCATTTCCTGATATTCCAAAATATTCTCTTTATGAGCCAAAATATGCAGCAACAGTGAGATCTTTGACAGACTAGCAACTGTCAAATTTGTTAAATCTTATTTACATGATATTCTACACCAACAAGAACAAAGTTGAGTAATTTCAATTTGGTTTTGCCCTGCATCTTTTATCCACTTCTACATCGAAGTTTTCTCTTGAAAAGATAGAACTTTTCACTTCTATCTCAGATAAGTTATCTATCCTATCTATGCAGTAAGTTTCCTATCATGGCTATACAGGTATTTACTTATTCTCCTCTGCTTTCTGTTTATTATTCCATGGACACAGAACCTGACTGTTGCCAGCAGCTTTACACTGGATAGAACTTACCATAGTCTTTGCCCTTTATTATTTGTAAGATCCTTGCTGAAGATCTGTTCTTTCCATTTGAATCTGAACAAAGTATAGTTAAATTGATGTTTACATCTGTTGGGTGCCGGTCCACAGCACACCTTTAAAACAAGAGAAAAAAAGAGAAAATCCATGAGGAAGTTGAGTTCGTAACTTATAATTATTAATATGAAGCATTACATTTTAAAGTGCCATTGTTTCTTTGTGGTGCCTACTCATCTGATGGACCAACTTCATGCTGAGCCAAAATACCTGAGAAATGTGTTAGATTTATGTACAGGAGACAGTACAACTTTCCCACTCCTACACCATTTCTATGTAACGTAAAATCAAACTGTTTTCCCCTAGTAGTAGATTGTAGTCTGTACTATAGTGCCTGAAAAGAATAGTGCCTTAAGCTAAATGAACTTATATGGTGTAGGAATTTTGGACTGTTAAAAAGTCCAAGAATCAAGTCCTTATCTGAACAACTTGACTTTCTAATTTTTTTCAAACCATGACTTTAAATGTCACTTCAGTACTACAGCCACCTAATTTGCTGAATTATGTGTTGTTTAGTTAAAGCATTTTTCTCCTCCTTGCTATTGTTTAGATATCACCAGATGTTCTCATTTGTTTTCCACGTGCCTTTTTTTCCGAGTCAAGATTCCCATCTCAGCTGCACTTTACCAACTCTCTGCTTTAAGCTTTTTTCTTTCACAAAGGTAGTAATTTATTACTAATTAAAACTAAAAATCCTGTACTTAATTTCTGTCATTTTGGGCTTGACTTGTAGTAGCTGTGCATGCTCTTCTCCTTCCCCTTTGCCAATGTACATTTGTTTCTAACTGTGATATATGTGTGGAAGTGGAGGAGTGGAAGATTCATAAAGTTCACGAGTGCTTTTATTATTGAAATATTGCTGCCTGACTGTATAAAAAAAAACCCTGGTTGAAAACAGTGTCTGCTCCAGTGTAATTTCAGTTTGACTGAAACTTACCGGCCTGGATTGTGGAGTCCATGTGCAAAAATCTCAGGAGGTTGGTTTGTGCTATTGAAGTGTGGGTTGCTCCGTGGGATGGAATAAGGCACATTGCACAGGTCAGTATTGACATCGAGGCGCAATACAGAACCTGTAAAATCACTGAGAGAGTTGGAGGGTAAAACAGTTGGGTTTTTAAATGAATTTTACTGGTAGATTTAATCCATATAATAGCAGAGTGAACCAGCAAAACAAATGACCCACTTTACTGATTAAACATGTAGAGATTGATTTCATGGTGGATGCAAGTCCAAAGAAGAGCAGCAGAGCCTTTCAAAGATTCAGTTTGGTGAATATCTTGCCAACTAAAATGCCTCTGACCATGTTGTTGGGAAGCAACTTGATCAGAAGAACAACTTTCCAAACATCAAAATTGTTTAGTGCCTCAAGTATAAGGCACTAACTCTTTTATACTGTGTCATCTAGAGTAACTATGGATATAATTATTTTGTAATTACGAAGTGCTTTTTGCTCATTTTTTTGATCCTACTCTTGAATTCAGTGTTTTCTAGTGACAATACAATGCAAAGACTAATTATATAGAAAGCAAGTGAGAAAAAAATTCCATTGTTTGAATGGAGATGTTGATACCTTTTTGTAAGGATTCAGAACTTTCTCGTTATATGAAACAGGAGAAACTAAAACATTTTAACTTACATTTGTGATTATGATGGAGGAAAGGAGAAGAAGAGCACCAAAACTCTTTTCATAAACATGAAAAAATGTGATATTTAAATTAATTCCATTCCATTAATTTAAAACCAAGTACTACAGATGCCCTCTGGTCTGGGTTTTGAGAATATCCTTATACTTAAAGCAATTAAAAACCACAGGAGCACCTGCATTTCTGCTGAGTCAAAGATGCCTTTGAGCACAGTAATAGAAGTCTCTCCACTGGTAGTTTTTGTACCTTAAACCATCCATCTCCTCCATGTCATCTAGAGTGATCATGCCATCTCCAAGAAAAATGTACAGGAAACCATCTGGGCCAAACAGCAGCTGTCCTCCTAGATGTTTTCGATGTAGTTCTGCTACTTCTAAAAATACTCTTGCTGTCCTCATGTCAACTTGGTGTGGATTTTTCCTGCAAGTTGAAGATATGAACACAGTTTTCCCAGTTCACTACCATTCTTCTTTTTGAAAATACAGTTGACTCATTCAAATTATACTTTGAGATGTGGATGTTGTAACTTGGTGGAAAAATGCCTAACAGTTATTTCTGAGAAATTTCAATTTTCTAGCATTCACAAACAATTTGCTGCCTATACACAATAAGTAAGAAGTAATTATAATTAAAAAAATGACAGAATAGCTGGAAAGAAACCTTAATAAGAAAAAAACAGTGTACTTACTTTAATTCCAAAACTACTATTTGAAATAAAATCCACAATCGTTTTTCTGCAGGTGCCCAAGTTTATACATTGTAAATCTCATATTCATTTTAGAAATCAGAAATACTAAAGTGCAGAGGTTGCTGAGAAATAGAGAGTTTGTTAATTTTAGATTTCTACTGATACCTGGATACTGTGTACTCCACGACCCTAAGGATGTGGTCATGAGGTCCAATAGCCCACCGTTCTTGGTTGGTGGTATAAGACACGTACAGCTTTCCATTTTTCTTGTAATTGGGGTGGAATGCAAGGCTTAACAGTCCTCTTTCATCTCCTCCCTGCAGTCAAATGAAAAACACAAAGAATTGTGAAGTTAATTATGTTCTTTATTGTGTTTCTGCTGGAACCAAAAAAAAAAAAAGAAGTTTCTTTCTTGTGGATAATCTTTGCCCAAACTCTTTTATTTCTTTCCTGACTACTGCACAAAAAGGATTATAAAACATTTCACTTTGGGGAAGTCTTTAAGAGTTAGAACAAGACAATTGCCTTCTGTAGTTATCTATGCACAAGTCTGTTACGCCACTTTTGTGGAGTGATTTGTGTATGTAATCTTTGGGAAGCCATGAAGACAAGTTTAAGTGCTGGGAAGGATTCTTTGCTGGGTTACTAGGTTGCTTGTAATTCGTAGAAGACGAATAAAAAGGTCTATAATCAGCAGTCACTTGTAATCCAAGTATCCAAAACCTAAAACATAGTGCTGGCTGCCAACTCCCACTGTCTTGGCAATATGTTTAGAAAACAGTTAAATTGCTTGTGTAATATGTAAACCTTTGTTTTACCCTGGAGGCAGCAACATCAGTTGTCACAACTATGGTGGTCTGTTCATCATAGCTGGTGTACTGTAGGTAATAAGCAGCCTTGGTCTGTGTGCAGAGAAACCATAGTTTTACATGTGGTCCCTCACTGGAAAGTTTTTTTGTTATTTTTTTAAAAAATAAAAATAGAAAAATCTCAGAACAACTTTCTTTTGTTATTATGCTTGCCATGAAGATTAGTACAGTTATATGTTAAGCATCCAATCCATTTAATGTACTGTGACAATGCAAATACCCAGTGAACTTAAATAGAAGGCTATTTTCTTTTTTGGCTACTAAAAAGCTTCTAAAAATGTATGTACTATTATTATGCCTAAAACTGTATTTGTATAAATGAAGAATAAAACTTAGATTCATTTGTTGCTCTTGAGGCAATACAGGGAGTGAAGCTGAGGCACGGAAATAAACACAGCACATAGTTAACAATTCAAATTCAATTAATATATGTGATTATTCACAAGGTGATAGATATTTTGGGGTTTGTCTCAGGACTTGCCAGCCCTTCAAAACTGGAACCAGTGACTCTCTTGTAGATTCAAGTGCTCCAGCTCTTGATAGCACCCATAAGGAGCCGTTTTTCAACTCTAACCACACCCAAGACAACTAATTAAGAAATTTGAAATTATAAGAGAGAATGAAGCTCTTAAAATGTATTTGCACTTCAGAGTGATGGATGGGCCTGTCTTCCTGTTGAAAGTCATCCCACAAAGGGCCTAATTGGGAAAGAGCACAGCTTTAATTTATTTTAATTCAACATGATTGCTGTACTTCCTTTTTAATCACAACCACCAAAGAGAAACCTGAGTCAGAGATGTAAATAGGTCAAGAGATTTCCATACAAACAGATTTGTACAATGAAATCTGGATCCTGCTAATTTAGAGGCAGACAAAATTTGCTAGTTTGTTTGTTAGAAAAATTTAGTTTCTGGGGGTTATCAGAGAGGTTAGTTTTGAAAGTCTAGTTAGAGCTGCCAAATCAGTTGCAGTCATCATGGATGAAGGGACTGCCAATCCAGCTCTTTCTCCCTTATGAGCCAAAAATAATTCTGCAGCTGAGTCTGAACTGATTGTAGATATTATTGTTTGAGTTTCTAAGAGTTTTGACCAAGTTGCTCTGATAAAGTCTGAAGCAAAGGGAGGCAAATCAGTTGCTTTGGGAACAAGAAGGCATATTTCAAAGATTCCTGATGAATGATTCTATCTGTTGTGCCCAGACAAAGACAGTCCTATTTCTTCTCCTGAGAGATGAGTTCAACTCATTTAAGAGCCCAGGAATGCCAGTGAGTCATACTAGGTCTGCCATGCAAGGTGAGTTATTGAAAGTATTAGTAAGAAAAGATCATTTTGTTACTGAGCTGAAGATTTTATTTAGTGCTCGATGCCATGGCAGCTGTCTCAGTGTGAAAGCGAAGTTGTTGAAAGCGTAAACAGGTGAAAATTAAATTAAGAGCTTTTAATGAAGTACACATGGAGCAAGAATTTGAAAAATGAACGAAACATGGGACCTGCAAGGTAGTAACTATGGTAAGTTGCATTTGTAGGATCAGGCCATGACTTTTACTCATTGCTGTCTTGCATGATTGTTAGAGAACAGTGTACCACTTGTAGATTATTTCTGTTGCTTCTTGAAAAGCCACACTGCTGTTTTTCAAAGTCAGAGAGACACATTTTGTCCTAAAAAGTCTATTCTGCAGTTAATGAAAGCTTTGTGAATAGCCCTCCAAGAGACTGAAATCAGTGCAGCATCAAGCCATTAGCTGGCTCATGTTCAACTAGAAATCCAGATGAGTTTTTCCATATTTAGTTTTCCTGGTTCTGGAAACTGCTTCTTCATGTGTATTTTCAACTTTATCACTAACTGGCGAACCTGTTCTTCCCAACGAAATCACTGCCACAACTTCTATAGCTTTTGAAATGCCCTTTATGTGCCATAAAGTATATAGTTTTCTGTAGTGCTGTCTCATATGCTGTGTGGTAGATGGAGAGATATCCAGAAAAAACCCTTAGGAGTAGTAATTTTAGTACTATCAGACCAAGCAATTATGTACAAAATCTCAGATTTTCTCTATGGAATATTCCTCACTGTTATTTTTTTATCAATGGACTTTTGATGTGAAACCAGCTTCCCAGGCTTTACAGTCTGTCTTGTGGATACCATGTGTCAAATATCTGTATCTTCTTGGCAACTTAAAAGGTTATAGACATCCCTCTCTTTGAAAGTTTTCCTTTAGATCAAAGCAGCACCAACAAACTGTAGATGACAAAGCAGCTTGTATGAGATTCTGCACTGCGCTATTTGATGGAATAGCCATTAATGTTTGTCAGTTGTATAAGGAAGGGCAAGAATGAGACAAATCTTTGTATTCCATTGGGATGTCTGTTGAAGACAAAGAATGATGGTTGGCTGAAATGAGTATTAATTACTTAAACATACTGTGGACTGGGGCCAATGTGGAATTTGTGTCGTAAGTAAATCTGGCAGCTCCCACTTTCGATGTCTGCCTGTGCTGCTCTGTAGCTTGAACACTCCCCTCTCCTGTTCATGGCTGTGACACCTTCTGCACCAATACTACACTTTTTTCAAAACTGATTTCCTTTGGGCCAGGAGCCCTGGACCTTTAAACCCCAGTTGGGTTTAGTGTAAGACCACAGCCACAAAAACAATTTAATCAGAATTCCTCAAAGTCAGTACAAAGCCAAGTAAACATTAAAACAAAGTGTTTCTATGTTTTTAATTTTTAAAGAGCTGTTTAGCTATATTATGTCAGTTCTGAAGGTATATTGCAGCAGTATGTGTTCTCAACTGAAGGATATTTTTGATACTTTTTGTATTGTAATTTTTCTGATAATATTATTTACACTTGTAAAAATGTTAAACAAGTGAACAAAATTATCCACTTTGTATTTTGACCTAACACTAAGAGAAGTAACTTGCATGTGAATACTGGATGTGAGGCATGTGAATACTGGAATTTTATAGAATGGTGCTATTTTCATGTAACCACTACTTAGAAGTGGGCTCTGCTTCCAATTTGTGTGCTTTCACATTTGTGTACTCTGGTATACCTCTGATATTATAGACAGAAGTTTTATTATATTATTAAGATATTATACTTCTTCTGTAATACAGAAACATATGCTGCACTTATTTTTAAGACATGCTGCCATTTAATTATGTCAATATATTTGTTATTACATATAGTAAATACAGAGAAATACACAGGAATGCTTTAACTGGTATTTAAAATAATTTAATTTTAAATTGATCATATTGTAAGTATGACCCTTAATTACATATCCTTAGTAGTAATTAATGCTAGTAAGAAAACCAGACATGACCATTTATTTCCATTACTCTGTGTGGCTTAATGGTAAATAATGTAGGTAGCATATGCCAAGTTTTCCTTTAAAATTGATTTTGAAATGCACTCTTTATTCAATACTTATAAAACAACGGTATTTATACTTCACAGTATATATATATTTTATATATGGTATGTAATGATATTTATACTTGACGTTTTTATCTGGTCAAACTCACTCTCATGTTAGAATGGAGTAACAACCTTTTTTAAAAGGGGTTGTGCTTAAAATATGCAAATTCAACACCGACTTAAGATTTTAACTGTAATATATTTGTATCTTTTTTTCGTCTATTTTTATAGTGCAAATGCTGGGTAAGTTGTTGAAGTAATATAATCATCTTTAATTTAGTTTATTTCCTGCTTAATAAATAGCATAACCAATATGCCTTACCAACTAATCTTATGGAGTATTATTTGTAAAAAACATGGGTGAAGGGTAAAGTCTCTTATCAGGCAGAACCATCTGAACTCTTCAGAACAAGATTCAGGAGGGCTGAAAATCAGTGTCAGGTATTCTTCCCAGTGGGAAGTGTTTGCTTAATTGCCATGTTTTGGAAATTTGGCCCCAGCACAGGACAGAAACGTGACTCCAGCAGAAGCAGAAGCCTGCCAAGGTCTGCTGCAGGGGTACACCCTGCCCTTCAAACTGCACCACCAATTCTGAGCTCCCCAAGAGGGAATTGCCCCAGACTGGTGGAAATAGAGCAAAGACAGAATCAAAGGAGCAGAAGCTGTCTGGGCTGCAGGCAGGCTGCAGGAGTGGAGCTCCTAGGAGACCTCTTGGGTGTTGAGGACTCCAGTGCTTTGCTATCTGTGGGGCCTGAGGCCTCTGGCAAGGGAAGGATTTGTAACATAAGACATTTACCTTAGGGGAAAATAATTACAGTGATGTCATGGCTCAGTATGGCCTACATACTAGACCCTATCTCCAAAGCATTTCCTTTTTCCTCTTGTCTTGCAGAGCTTCACTTTTTTCCTTGTTTATAAAGGGTTTTGCAGTTATCTAAAGATTTTTTAAAAAAACATTTGAATTTTTTTTACTGATTTCAACAAATACATTATTTTAATACTTGACTTGAAAATAACTTTAGATACAGGAACGCTTTACAATTAAATTTATACATGAGAAATACTTAAAGGGCTGTACTCTGACTTGGAATTTAAGCACAAAACCTACTGAAGTTATAGATGCTTTCTATTCAGTTAGGTGCAGAGCAGGATTTAGCTGAAAATGGCCAAAGTGCATCCAAGTTTTCTGTTCTGATGTTTGACAGGACTAAAACATAAAGCCTAATTATTTTTTTCGTCTTACTTCTGTTGCAGCAAAGACAAAATTTTGACACAGGGGGATATTTTTTTTTCTTTTCCTTACCTTCACAGTCCTTTGAAGATACCAGTCACTAAATGCAGGACCTTTCACTTCTAGTCCTAGTCCTCTGTACTTATTTTTTTAATTCCTCAACTCCACATTTTGCTGTTCTGCTGGGCAAGTCTTTAGCTTACTCCAAATGACAATCCTCATCCCCTGATAATACAATTATTTCTTCCCGTCCTCCTAAAGAAAGTACATGAAACTTATAAATGCAGATGCCAACCCAACACAAACCCACAGCTTTCCTCCTTCACACTTTTCTGGTACAACAGGAATCCTGCTTTCACAGCTCTCCTAGTTATTGGTTGGGAGCAGCTGAAAGCTTTGAGACTGCCCAGAGCCAGCCAATAATTGAGAGGTTTTGGGCAGAGTGACATACGGCTGCGAGTGTGCTTACAAGGAGGTGGCCATGAGCCCATGTGAGGTCTGCATCTGGACTCAGAAACTTTATGTACTGCACTGCTTTAGGAGAATTGGAATAACAGAAGACAGTGGAAATCAGTCCCGGAAGAGGGAGATTCAAATAAAGACCAGATGATTATTGCATTCAGTAAAGCTGGCTCAGGAAGGTGTGAATTACACACTTTCCTGCACCACAGAGGCCTCTTGAGCTGTAAGCAGCATTTATCCTCTGGGAACACAGGTGGTGATTCCACCTCTGTCCCCAGCTGGATTTATTTTCAAGGAAGCTTTACATTCCACCAGCAACTCAGTGAGTGGTTCACCAGCGGAGGCCACTATGGGAAGGTAAAAAATAAGCATGCTCCTTCTCAGTTCCCTGGCATGCCTCCACTTTCTGGTCTTTTATTTATTTATTTGGCGTATCTGCTCTCCTACACTTTTCCTCTTCAGCATTCTTCCACTACAGACTGTCTTTCCCTGGCAGGTTTTCTGCTGCATTGGTTTGAGGTCCATTGTGCTGCAGAATTAGCCTTCCAGGAAAGCGAGAAAGCATCCTTCCAGTGAAGGAGAACACAGTAAGTGTTCAGAAATTTACTGACCAAGAAAATCCATCATAAATAGGGGGGAATAGACTTGATGACCTTTGTATTTTTTCCTCCTCCTTTCTGCTGCTCTGAAGCTTTACCCACCTTTCCATGCCACTTCTATGATAAAGGCAAATTTTACAACTCTCTTTCAATGGGCAGTCCAATAAAATTGGCTCAGATGATGCCCCACAGAGAACAGACTATGTTCCATTAGCATTCACAAATACATGACATGATGACAAGACACTAATAAACCTTTCTCCCAGTCAACAAAACTGTGGCTTTATCTCTTCCAATCAAGAATGACTGTTTAAAACTTGCACCCTATTTTGATGCTATCTGACTTTATTTTTCTGTAAACACACAAACAATACAAATTAATCTTATTAGTGACTTGCTGTTCTACCAATGCTCTAATTTGACTATGGTCCTTTCAGCCATCTGTTCTGATTTTCTCCTGCTCTCCTTCCCTAACTATGTATATAAAACTTATCTTTATTTTTCAGTAGCACGTTCAATACAATTTTTCATTTTGTTTAAAATACAGATTATTAATGGCAGAGAGTGTCAAAAGACTCTAAGAATTACAATTCAATACATAAGTTGCTTTTTTTGTGGCATGGTATTTCAGCCAATCACTGCTGTCCCTTTTGTCCTTCCTATGGATAAAAATATGCTATGGAAAAATAAAAACCCTGCTACCATGCAAAGGTCTTCTTGAGATGCTAATTTTAATAAATGTCCACGAAAAAGTCTACAGCACTTTAAATGAGCTATAAGACTTATTTTCTTTTCTGCTGAGAGAGGGAAAAAAAAGGATGTATGGTGACACAGAGCAAATTTGACAGTGCTTATGTAAAATGAATGAACCTACAACAAATTCTATACTCTGATAATCGAAAACAAATTCATGCTGTTTTACCGTGACCACTTTATATGGAAATTTAGGGATATAATTCAGAACAGAATAACAGTAATTATCATACTCTCTGCATTAAATTAAAACCAGAAATGTTGATCTGTCTAATTGTAGGCATTAAAAATAACTAGTTTCAAAAAAGAGGGATGCAAATGGGAATATGCCATGATGACATTATTCTTACAAACAATTCTGCCTTTCTCCTTTGGCTCTCAGTGCTGAACTGTCACCTATTAGAGCAGATATTTGCTTTTTCTGCTTGCAAAAGGAATGGTACATTCACATGAGCTATGTAGTTCAATACTGTGGGGCTGGGGGAGAACACAGAAAACCACAGCCAGCTTGAAGGAAAAAAGCTTTAGATTTCTGCTTAGATTGGTCTCCATGTCCTTACTGTTGTCTGCATGCTAATGGATATTAAAACTTGGTCAGCAAGTGCCAGAAGTTGCTGGCAGTCTGCATCTTGCAAAAGAAATGATTAAAAGAACTTTGAAAAACACCCCTTCAACAGGTTACCTTTTGTCAGAGATTAATAAAGGGCTAGAAGCACTTCATTCAGTCCACACCATTTGTATTTCTTTGCCAAGTATTACCATGATAATCATTCATATTTGCAACACAGCCTGGATTAAACTGTGGCCTTTATGAGCTCTGTCACTGTTTTGAGAGAAGAGTGAGTCCCATGGCTTATCAAATTGATGCTCATCTTCGCTGTAAATAAAAAGGTAATCTTCTTCATTGAAGGTTATTTCTTAAGCAAATTTCTGGCTTTAGTCATAAGGCTCTGAAGGTATTTAGGAAAGGCTTTAAAGTGATTTCTGCAAGGTATTTCAAATCTCCTTCTTATTGTAAGAAACTGGAAAATTGCATTATCTGAATGGTTTTTAGTAGGGGATTGAGAGACAATTTGAAGGATAGAAGTTAAAGTAGCATAAAAACACAGGAGACGGGAAGGATAAAAAAAGGTTTATTGCAATTGATGCTTGTATTCCACCTATGATCTTGTCTGAGGTTCTCTCCTGAGGGCAGAGACCCCATATAGAATGTGAGGCTTTGCCTGCAGGCCCCAAAAGATGAGAACATATCACTATTTTTCAGCCACCAAAAAATGTGTGTGCAAATCCTAGTGATAAAACAAATGCTATTCTGCTCTCTAATATCCAAAGAACTTTTGGACTCCGAAATATGGATGCATGGAGAGGCATATTTCAGCCTATATTTAGCACCAGCATTCAGCATAGTTTTGATAATAACATGTCATATCTTCAAAGCAATGCTGGTTGCACGTGCTACTGGTTTTCTCAGTAATTATTAAGCAAAACATAATAGGCAAAGTCAGACTTTGTACTTAGAAGCTCTGTAGAGATACAACAGCACTACTGGATGAAGGCTAGACCACTCTGCTATGTCTTCTTACTTCGGGATTGAGATTGTTTACACCTATGTTCTTTGGCCATTTGGCTGTTCCAGAAAGTAAACGGTACTTTTTTTTTTAAAATGGCACAAATGCGAACACTTAGATGTCCAGCATCTGCTATTGAGCTTTAAGCTTCCACATATAAGTGTGAGCATTGGAACTGTATTTGTTATCTAAAATGAAACTCCTTGAAATATAATGACTGCATATTTTGGAGTCCTGGTACAAAGGCAGCCAGAAATAATCCAAAAAAGGCTATGATTGCATTTTTTCAACAAAAAGCATGCATGTGCATCATGTGTGTACCTGGGTCAGAAGCACATTTTAAGCAATGAACCCTCACTTTTCTGAAAAGGTACTGAATGGGAGCTGGGAAGAAAAATGCATTTGAATTCTCTGATACTGCCCAAGAACTTTTCTCCCTGGTTCTTTGCTAATCCCATCAACTTCCCAGTGCCCCAGGAGATGAGCAGCCCAAGGGCAGAAAGGCCAGTGAGCGACTCACTTACACTGCTGCAGTTAAGCTTGGCTTTAAATACTGCCTTAAGCAACCAAATTATTTTAGTTCTTTCAGTAAGTCTTAAAAAATATATATATTTTGCCAAATACCTGAAAATGAGTAAATAAATCCAGAGATGTCCAGATTTTTTCCACAGACATTTTGCGAACACCAGAGGAAGCTAAAATAATCAAGCATTTTTTGTGGATCCCTCATATAGGTCTTGTCTTTACCTCTCAACTAAAACAGTGAGAAAAATATTAATATTTTGAAGAGAGATGTGAATATTTTTATGAAATGTGCCAAGTGGAAAAACCAGGGTGGTGGAGGATATACGGTTTGCTCTCCATGACTAGAATCTGTATATAAGAGGAGAATGATGGCAATCCACAGCCGTGTTGACAATTCAGACATACAGGAAATACCCTTGTAGGAAACTAATACCATCTGGGTTTGGCCCAAGATGTGTGAATGAGAAATATGTTTCTTGTTGAGAATGCAAAGATAGTTTTGGACATTGCAAAGAAGGAATGTGTTAAGCATGCACAGTTATAAAAATGAAATAGGGTGAGGCACTGCATGCATATGGAATAATTGGAGGAATATGTTTGTGTGCGTCAATAGCTGATGCAGACATAGAACTTCAGAACTCATTTGTCCTAAGACAACCATTAATTACTATGAAAAATGTCTTCGGTGCAAATGGCTGGAAGCTCTCTGAATAAAGACAGCGTTGGAAAATGTTGATTTGTCCAAGTCCCTGCTTTCCCTGATGGAAAGGGAGGTTTGCTTGTCACACATGTTCTATTTGGGGGGCAAAAAGTGAAATAATACTGAAATTCTTGAAACATACTATGTTAATACGTGTAAAAGTGGGAATTTTGATTATTTAAGTGAGTTGTTTTCAGTTTAGAAATTAGTTTTAGTTAAAAGAATGTCAACAGTGAAATGAAATATTTCATTTGGCCCTTTCTGAGAACCTTTCAGTCCACACTTGGTGAGAGTATGTTTTCAAAATCTCAGAATATTCTCACTCCTCTCTATCCTGTTCTTGCATTAACTGTCTGAGATTTTAGTGTCTGTTCTTGGCATAGGAAGGCTCTCTGGTTTCTAACGAAGCCATTGCCAGCATTCTGAGGTTCCTAAGACTCGCTGCCTGCGGGATGGATTTTTGCCTCTCCCTTGACACCCTCATCTACTTGTGAAAGCCCCAGCAGTGCTGATTTTTCTGTTATTTGTGAGGATAATGAATGCCTTGCATGGATAGGAAAAAGTTCCAGACTCTCTTCTGGGTGCACATTTGCCTTCTGCTCCAGACTAGCCTTGAGTACTATCACCCTTCCTCTAAGTTCAGGCTCTAAATACTCATTTTGAAGAAAATTATTGAGAAAATAAAAGAGAAAAAAAAATACATAATTCTAGATTAACCCTCTTCCAGGCTTAAAGACACTGATTTTACAAATTACCTGTTCCTTAGCTGAGCAATGTTCATCTGACAACAGTAAAATGGCTGTTATTGTATCTTGGTCTAATTTGGTTTTCAGCAGATTTTTGACATATCCAATTTCTCACTGTTAAACACTCCTGGAGATATTTATTTAACATGTATTAATTGTTTTAGTGCTTATCCAGAAGACTGAATGCAAAAAAGTGAAAAAAGAATTTTCATTCTTTTATTTTCCATTCTTTTTTAGTAGTCATTGAACTTGCACAGCACCTGAGACCTTCAGACAGGATTACCAAAGTCTGTTGAACCAAACGTTATTGAGACACTGAAGGCACACCTTTGGGTGTCTTTGATGGGCAACCTGTGCCCATCACCCTCACAGACAACCTGTGTTTCCTCACCCTCACAGTTAAGAATTTCTTCCTCATATCCAATCTAAACCTGCCCTCATCCTTTGCTAGGCTGGACACACAAAGCACTGCTTTCACTTGCATCTCCTGTGGAACGTGCACATCTGCCTTGCACATCTGCCTCTCAGGGGAGGATTTATGACTGTGCAGGGCTTGGATTTTCCAAGCTGTTTATGCTTATGTGTTATGCACATTTTCACTACATACACTTGCATCCAGCATTTAGGTGAACACGGTTTTCCTTGGCCTCATAGGTTAAATTCTCATCAAATGAAATTGTTTTTGTAGCCTCAAAAGTGGAACATGAGTGGATATAAACAGTGCACACATGTTTGATTTGCATATCTTAAGGCTTAAATAAATGGTCTTTGAACTATCTAGAAGGATTTATTTTATAGTAAACTAATGTTGTTATGCCTGCAAAATTCAATTCCACTGTTGGGGAAAAAGGGTTTTGAAAACTGCATTTCATGTACGTGCCCTGTATATTTTTAAAGAACTCATTAAATTATGGTTGTACTATGTATTTTAAATATTGACATTTCTGAGTGGGGTTTAATTTTTATTCTGCCAAGTGTTGTAAATTCCTGTTTTGGATTCTGAGGATTTCAGTG
This sequence comes from Poecile atricapillus, assembly GCF_030490865.1. NCBI lineage: Eukaryota > Metazoa > Chordata > Aves > Passeriformes > Paridae > Poecile > Poecile atricapillus. Next base: position 19,660,846 of record NC_081252.1, read on the forward strand.
GAGGTGGAAAACCACTAATAATTTCTTCTTGTTCACGCAACTTATATTCACTTGCATGTTTTAACTTGAGGCAGACCTTTTCTATTGATGCTGATAACACTGCTCTGGGTGTAAACCAAACTCTTTTGGAGTTGGAAAGACTAGAATTTCCTCTAAGTAATGGCAATGATCATTACCTTAATATAAAATTTTGTTTCATAAGACCCTAATACAGCAAGTACTTAGGCATATGCCCAAACTCCACTGACTTTTTTTCTAGTGCAAAACAGGATAACATGAGGCAGCCAATTCTCTCCACTTCAGTGTTTACTTGATTTTTGGTGTCAGTAAATGAGATCTGATACAACGTTGATGAGAGGATTTATCAATCAATAATGCTTCTGACTGAGGAGAAAGAAAGTTACTGGAAAAAATGGAGAATTTTCTCTTAATTAATCTTACCCTGAGATTTCATAAAGATTATTTTGTGGTCTGTAACTAATGTGGTGGTTATGCAGCTAAAGGCATTATCTTCATATCATTATAATGAAACATAACACTGGTATCCTTGACTTTATTGGCCAGGCTTCATTGGTATCTGACATTATATATTTCCTATTATAAATCTAAATAAGAACTTACATTGACCTGCATTAGACCAAACATTAAACAATTTACTAAGATTAAAACTTTAGGAAAAAAAAAAAAAAAAAAAAAGAAAGAAGTCTTTTAGACCACCAAGAAACAACCATAAATTTAAGGAAATATGAGGTTTCCACCATGTGACTTCCCCTGCAGAGTTATGCAACAGACTGCTGTTACTTAAAGGTCATACATAAAAAATTTATGGTACATTTTTTAAGAGATTTATGGTGTTTCTATTTATACAACTTATATGTCAACAATTTAAAGGTATAGCATACTAAAATAACAAATTAAACTCTAATCACTTTGAATCCTTGATAAAACAGAATGCTTTAACGTAAGTCATATATAAAAGAGGTTTAATAAATGTATCTATATTAACTGATGTGGTATGTGTGAGGTAATGATTAGCTGTTTATTATCTATTACAGATCATTTGCTCATTTTTATCCTGAAAATCATTTGCAAATGGGGCTGGTTAGGGAAGCATTCCTTGGAGCATAGGCCCATTACATGGTGGTGTAGCTCTCTTCAGAATTGCTCTGCAAATCAGTCTCAGAACTAACTTTCCTTTTGTGCTAAGCTGAATGATGCCATTGATACAACCTAGACCTCTTGTTTTGGGATATCTCTGACCTCATATACACATCATTTATGGAAGATGTTGCTGGATTTTCTGGAAGTAAAATTTTGTAATGCTCTATGATGGTACCAAACCTTAGTTATTTGCTGAACTTTATTTTCTTGGCACTGTAATGAAATAAGAGCAGTTAAGACACACACTCAGCATTGCTAAGGCAAGAGGGTGACAAAGACTGAGAGGGGGAAATTCCTCAAAAGCTTTACTTTGACTCAGACATGGGATTCACATTGTGAGCCTTCCCTTTGCTCACCTAATGTAAGTATATCTATGTGGGAGTTGGGACTGACAATACATCACTTTATGCCAGAAGTCAGAGCCAAATATGCAGATCTGGCAGAGAGTATTGATGACAAATTCATCCTTGAATTTTGCATATTAACTTAATTCATGAATATGATGGCTCCACTGGGGCACAGCATTTAAAGTACCCTTAAGTGTGTAAGCACTGTGGCACCATAAATATTAATTTCTCATGAAAACAACAGATAAAGAAAGGTCCTAATATATACAACATCTATGAACATACTCAACCATAAACACATTGATAAGATGACTGCATTTGAGGTCAACCAAAAACATGGTGCTGAATGGGGCAAGAACATTTGGAGAAAGATACTAATAGTCATGGAGATTTGTGGTGCTGTGGTCCAATCTTATCCTCAGTAAAGAGCCCAGGAATGCAGTCTGGTGGTACTGACCTCCTGAAAAAAGGGAGGGGAATTCTCCACAATTCTCTGGCTTGCTGTGCCACCCACCAGGTTTCAGTTGTAGAGTCCCTACTGACTTGAATCATCATATCTCATCCCTTGATGACTCTCACAGTATTCCTATAGGGGTGCCCTTTATCTGGGCTTGAAGAATGTTTCTTGCCTTGCCTTGTGAGACACTGTTTTATTGGTGTCCTTGGCTGCTGCTGTCTCAGGATCTGAAGATAACAGAGCGGCTGAGCAGCCCTGCAGAGCTGGAGCTGATCCTATAAGAGGTCCTCAGTAAAATTACCCAACAGACCTTTGCAAAAAGTACTTATGCAACCCTGCATTACTGGGTTTCTTCCTGTAAAATACAGCTCTGCGGGATCTGTGGATTTTGGATATTGCCACGGTTGTGGCACCCTGTGATTTGTCTTTGCTGACTGCAGGAACATATCGCTATTCCTAAGCTGGTCATCACCCCTTCATCAGCGTAATTCACTCCCAGAGTAAGAAATTGTTATAAAGAAATTAGCTACAACTCTTCCAGCAGAGTTTATAGGTTTTTAGGCCAACCCAATAAGCAATTAATTTAAAAGAAGATGTGATCATTTCCTATCTTTTATGAGCATTAAATATATTTTTTCTTTTTGACAAAAAATATTTGACCTGTCAAAGGAGTAGAATAAGAGCTGATAGTATCTATGGTATTTTAAAATATTACTATCTTTTATAAATAAGAAAATCACAAAGTGTTAGAAAAGAATAACAGATTTTAAAAGATGTTTTTCTTTATAACTCTAAGTCTAGAGTTTCAGAGAGAAAACACTAATAAAAATTAGTCAGTCATCATTATGATGTCATTCTCATAATTTCCCTTGAAGTAAACTAGCAAGTACAAATAATATTTGTAATGTCTGACATCATCTATGTAGCTTTCCATATGCTCAGACTTTGGGTTAAATTTAGTGATGTTTCCCATTTGTTAGAGAGAACACCTTCTGGGTGGAATGGATTTCATTAAGAAAATTTCTCTGAAGTTAAGCCATCCTTGTAACTTGTTTGAAACAACAAAACCAAACCCCAAACAGTCCAGGAATGATAGGAGTACAGCAGTAGCAATTTGTCAAAAATGTGATTGTCTGTAAGAACCGAAGTTTCAGTCCCAGAGTCTCAGAGCTCAAATGAAGAAAGGAACCATGTTCTTTCTTGTTGCTCTCTTCTAAAAGAAATAAGCATCATCATCATAATTGTTTTATGTAGAAAACAATTTTCCCTTCCATGCGACAAATGCATATTTATCACAGTTGGTCTGCAAAGACTTCTTGGAATCAAACTTAAAAAATGTTTTAGAGGAGTCATGGACTCATTTTTTGTTGCTTCAGCATGACTGGCTTATCCTGTAAGCCTTATCTTTAGATAAATATCTACCAGTTGAGTTAATTTGCAATGGAATTATTGACTGGGATTATATCTTTCAAGTCATCTTTTAAAGGTATGCAGTACACAAATGATATCGACCAATTTAATCCAAAGACCCGTGACAGCTTTTTCAAATAGTCTGTTGCATTACTTAATATAAACTTGAAATTTAAGTAAATATTATTCATTATTCCTGATTTTGTTGTTGTTGTTGGAAGACTTGGGCATCTGTTTTAAATGATGTCATTATTTACACTTTTGCATTTGAATGGTCATTAGCTAAATGTGACAGTTATTCAAATTCAAAGTAGAAAAAATTACTAGTGTTGTCAGAATATTGTAATACACTGATATATTATTCCTTGATAAATGCCAACATTTTCTATTACCCTCCCTCCCCACCAAAAAGGAATAGGAAATTCACACATTTGCAATCTATACTTAAGCACTGAATGGAAAAATTCCTGAAAGAAAAATAGCTAACATAAACATAATCTCTTCTTTAGAAATATGAGGTATGTAAAAATTAGTAGAGCCTCACTAAAGCTACAGAAACCATATTCCCTTAGGAGAAAAAGAACAGTAACTTCTGAAAAAATCACAGTTTGCTATATCTGAGGAATAAAAATGTAACTGCTTAAACATATTTAAAAGTGCTAAATTCACTTCCTCTACAAATTCATAAACTCAGAAATATTTCCTTTGCAATTGTTCTTGGAACTGATAGAGGAAAATCTCCCAGGGACACACAAAATGTAATAAGTGTAATATGAAAATTGCCCTTTCTGCTCTGAAGATTGAAACAAAGCAGACATTCTCCAGAACACCAGCAGGTTCCCCTGCTCTCTGCCCATATGGGCTCTTCCCACAGTCTCACTGCATGAGGGACTTATGAGCCTCGTCAGAGCTGACTGTATGGAAGGAATGTGGGCTCAAACATTTGCAGGCATGCCACAGAACCTCAGCAATCCAGTCTCTTGTTAATTACGACTAATATTTCATTATGTTGTGGAATTTTCAGCTACACAGCTATGTGCACACATCTTAGTATGTTGTGTAGCCAATGCTTGCAATTAAATTACAAGTCTTGTGAAGTACAAGAGGTGTATTGAAAGCTGAAATTAGTAGAATAAAGCACTGCAAATAGGTTTTCAGCTTTTTAATTTGAAACTGTCAGACTTTTTGATTGCAGGAAGAAGTCTGAGAACACAAATCAAACTAAAAAGTAAGGAAGCAGTGAATTTCCACTCTCCCTGTATTCAAATGGGCTTTGTAAGCATGTGGCTTCTAAGCCAATCTCATGATTTTGGAGTCTGCCTCATGTGTGTGTGAATGGACAGGATTGAAGGTACTTTACATGGCTTATTTAAAAATAACATCCTAACCCAAGCTATAAATCACAATAAGTATTTAATGCCTTACGTATATAATAAATATTCAAGTCTAAGTATCTGGTTACACCAGTGATTAAGAATTCTGAAAATCAACCCCTTAAAGGATAGTCTTCAGTGGAAATAGGGTGAGTGGTGATGCTTCTTTCATACCCTTCAATGCACATCTGCAGTCCACAGCCATTAAGTCAACAGCATCACAGCATCTATTATTTCTGAATTCTGATGCACATCCATACTCTTGATAAATTTCATTTGAATACTGCTGTTTGAGGAATTTGAGCAATTCTTAAGACAGAGAGGAGCCAGCCTGATATGAAGTTCTAAACCATACAGTGTTAAAAGCAGCTTGATAGGTTTTATGGTGGGAAGAGGGACTGGAGGATAAGAAAGATATATCTCAGGGGGGCTATCTCTAGATTCTAGTTTTTAAACAGAGACCTTGACCTTCATTGTGCTGGGGAAGAACAACCTCTGACTGGATAGCCCAGCCAGAAGGAATGACTCAGAACTTCAGATAGAGATTCCTGCAGACTTCTTCTTTCCCAAATCCCATTACATTTGCAACAATGCAGGCAGGGAACTGACTGGCTGGGGACAGCTCTGCTGAAAGGGAGTGTGGGGTCTCGGCAGACAGCAAACTGAACATGAGCCAGCAGAGTGCCCTGGCAGTGGAGAAAACCAGCCACAGGCTGGGCTGTTTAACAAGAGCACAGGCAGCAGAGAAACCCATCATCCTCCCTTCTCTGTGCACTCAGGAGGCTGCAGAGAGAACACTGCACCTGTAGTTCTGAGTTCTACAGCCCCTCAGCACCAGATTGGTGTCACTACACCACAGTGAGTCCAGTGAAGGGGGGCTGGAGATTGGAACATTTGCTCTCCTCTCTGGAGAGGCTGCCAGAATGGGGCTTGTTCAGCCCAGGGAATAGAAGGCTTTGGGATGCTGTTCTGCAAGTGAGGTAGTTAAGTGTGGCAATGAAATTAGAGAAGGACATCCCCAGTGTAATTGTTCTCTGTGAGAGTCTGTGACTCTTACGCTCTTAGGGGTTTTGGCAAAACATTTTTGTGGCAGATATTGCTAGAAAACCCTAATTGGTGAATAAACACCCAGTTCAGGCATCTAATCTAAAGATTTAACCTATCAAGCTACTTGTTAAGTTGTTATGGACTTTTCCTCCTTTTCTTTTTCTGTTTTTACCAGAATTTCTAGTCTTGACCTGATAATGTTTCTAAACAGCCTTCCTAAGAATCAGGAAAGGAATTCTGCACTTGATTAATGAGAGGGACTACCATCTGTAATTTGCATATCCTGGATAATGTCCTTGATCTATATAGAGCAAGGAGTCCCTTTTACCAAACAATATTTAATTTCATGCAGTAGCATAGCAGGTCTCTGTGAGCAAGGACCATTGACTTTATATGTGCCTTTGAAGCTGCCTCTCTGAATTGATTGTATTATTGTATATTGTGACTAATATTTTGTAATTTTATAAGCTTCCCCAGAAGCATATCTTGACAATTCCTAGTTACTGTTGGAAATGCTTTCTATTGCATCCAGCCCTGATACAAACCAGCCTGTACATGTGAGTCTGGTAGCCAAATTAGTTATTAAGTCACCAAGCTTTGCAGCATACCTCAAGTTTCACATAAAAGCTAATTTTGAGATGCTTGGCTCTGTCCCACACAGAAAACAAACACTAACACTACGTTATTTCTGGACAAGGAATCTGAAGCAAAGATTAAAGGTGATTTTTCTATAGGCTACCACACCAGCAGACATAGGAGCTACCTGCACCCAGTTTTATTGACAGATGGCCCAATTCCTTATCAGGAAAGCTACATGTCTGCTGTATTTTTTGTAAACAATTGGATGATAAATTACAGTAGCAGAAAAGCTACAGGCGAATACTTCATTAATTGGTGCTGAATCAAAACTATCAAAGCAGCAGCATGTAACAGACAAGTGATTATGTTGCTCAAATGTCATTCCTTTCAAGTGTGACAATTCAATTTGTTAAACTTTTTAGTTTAAGAAGAAAGAGAATGAAGAGGCAATATTGCCTTTTCTGAAATGTATTACTTCACCTATTTCTTCTAGATCTTGTTTTTTTCAAATTAAATATATTTTTAGATGCTGTCAAACAAAACCCCTTTTCAATACTATTTCATTCAATTGTGTCTTGCTGTACTGCTGAGGATGCTGCTGAGTTAAATACGGAGAGTGTTCATTACACAAATATCTCTTTTAGAGACTGCTCAATACTTGCTTTTTATAGTTGGATAGATTTTGGTCACTGACACTTCTTATGTTTTTTCCAGGATAGAACAGAATAAGGTGAGAGAGCTCTTAGTGTGTTGAAAGATTCTTTGTTATATTGAATTACTGTGGCATTTCATTACTTATATTTAAAAAAAATTCTTTAGACTTCCTTCCAACACAATCTTCTATCACCAGCACATTCTGACACTTAGTTATGAACTTTTCAAAGTAACAGCTGATTTTCTGGAAGCAATACAAGATTACACATTTTAAAATTATTTTAAAGATATGGATTATTTATTTCTTCTCTTTGTTTTTCACTCCTAATTTAGAAGTGTACTAGAGATGTCCAGAGGCATTGGTATAGTGCAGTTCTTGCCTGAGTGCAGTCAGAACCACAACAGGGTGTTTTTATTGCATGAGCAGCAATTTCTCATACCACTTTCTTCAGAAACACCAAATAAAAACTTCTAGAAAAATAGACTACTTTTTCTTCATTATCTTACAGATTCTTTGACAGCATTCTGTTTGTGGCAAGAAATTAATATATAAACAACATGCTTTTTTTGCCCTAATTTCACAATTGTCCTAATTTTTCATCTAGGATTTTTTGTTCTCCCTTTTCTGTTATTTACAGGATGACCTTCAGAGCCCTTTTAAAGCCAGACTCAAAAGATAAAATTTTGTATAAAGAAATAACACAGCTTCATTACCTTAACTACTCAAAATTTCACTTGCTTTAGAGCACTTATTTTCAGGGTAATTTATGTTGGTGCATTCCATGATTTCTCTTCTCCCTCTTTTTATCTTCCCCCTTCTCATCCTACAGGTGGAGAAGCAGCAGATGTTAAACACCAACTATAAGATTTGCTTTTCTCAGTTTCTCTTTTGGAAAGAAATCAAGTTGTATCTTTTGCTTTTAGACTCCATTGGTCCACCTAACCAGCCTCTGCCAAAGATCATCACCTAGCTTGAGGAAGTTCCTCTATCATGAAGCCTTTAAAAATTCTGTGTATTTTCCCTTATTTATCCTTTAAATTTCCTCTCAAACCTCAGAATGTTGTTCTACCATGAATATTTATGGGAAACTCCTACTTACTCTGTCAGTGAAACAATGGCAGGATATAACCCTTACTCTGGTGTTCTGAATTTATACTCTGCTCTATTAGTGCCACTTGAGTTTGATTTCCATTTTATTATGGCATTATTATTTTTTGGGGGCCCGAACATTCCCTTGTACCTTGTAATATTTCTCACCTTCTTGATTCCTGATTGTTCCAGTATATACATATTTTTGCCAAGTCTAATAAGGTACTTTTAAAGAACTGCCATGTTGCTTCTATGGATTTTAATTTCCTAACTTTCTCCTTCAGGCTATTTCTAACTTCCTCAATATAAAAATCTTCCTTTTTTGAAAAGTGCTGTGATATTATTACCTTATGGTAGGTTCCCACGGGAGGATGTTGAGCTTAATTATATTATAGTCGCTTTTATTTAGTGGCTCGACCACATTAACTTCCTGAATCAACTCATATATTTTGCTCAAGATCTGCATCAAGACTAGATTTGCCCTTTCAGAATTCCACAGAAATTGTGATACATTACAATTGAAAGCCCATGATGATGCCCTGTAATGTATCTCAAGTAATCAGTTGTTGTTGGGCTAAGATTCAGCTGAAAACAAACTTTAGTAGTGAACTATATGGTAGTTCTGAAAAGCAGATTGAAATATGGCTTGTCTTTGAACTCGATCCACTGCTTCTCTGAACTTATAAACATGTCTTTGAAAGAATGTACACTGTTTTCCTGATTAGAAGTCCCTTCTCTTTTTTCTTTCCATTACTCATTTATTTCAGCCCTAGTTTTAAAATCTATCTCATTAGAAAAGCATTCTCAATAACAGAAGTTGAAACAAATATAGACACGTGTATCCTTGTTGAACACAGAGCTGTTACTATTACATGTTATGAGAACACAATATTTGGTCTGTACTAGACTCAATTTCTTTATTATTTTAAATCCCAAACTGATTATCTTAAATCTAGCTTTTCTTAAATTTTCCAAGAAAGAAATATTTGCTTCATTAATGTTATAATTTGTGGTTCACAATTCGAAAGAAAGCTAAAAATGTCTGAAATAGTGTGTCTTTCTGACATAAACACAGCTAACTTACATTTTTTGCAGTTTCCAGGATTGTTTCACTTGTACAAAGCAGTAAAAGTATCCTGCTCTTTCCATTTTTCTCGTACTATAAGAACCAAGAAAGCAGGAATTTGTTTAGCTCATTGGCTCCATTTATCCTGAGCCAAGACCATGATCTTGGAAACCCTGTAACTTGGCTGAATACAGTACAAAGTTCTTTGCAAAAAAGCCAGTGCAATTAGAACAACACAGTGTATGTTCAGTCTCAAAATTAAGACGATAAAGTTTCAAACAGCTAGAACTGAAACAAAGTATCATGGACCCAGACCTTTAATCAGTTGAACACAAATTGTAATTCCACTAGTTTTTGATCAAATGAAGAATTGTGTGCTTGAGGACAGCATTAAGAAAACACTATTCTACCTTTTTGTAAATGGGCAGAATTCACACAGAAAACACTGAAACATAATGGAAGAAGTGCAAGTTTTGTGCAGTCCAGCCTTGGGAGCTTCTCTGAATACTGCAGACAGAGTGATACTTAACACAGCAATCCCCTTTACACTTTCTGCTTTATCACTGCTTACTGCTCAGTGGCCATACACATTTGCTGATAAAATCAGCACATTGAAGATTCTGTCTTAAAACCTAGTGCTTCAGTTTTGAAGCTGGTTTTGGTTTTTTCCCCAAAACCTCCCCTTTGCTGCATATTTAGAACTTCTAACACATGCATAAGACATTCCCTTCACTTTCAAGAAATCATCTGTAATTTCTACTTTGATGAACTACAACTCTTAAGGAAATCAAATAAATAAAATTCATTAACAAGGATTATAGTTCATTATGTTTCAATTCACCTAAACTATTCATGGGCTGTTGAAGGTTCATTTTTGTTTTATTGAATAAAGGAATTCCAGGCTTTATTAAAAGTAACTTTAGTTCTGCTCAGATTGAGAGTAGTTTTCTTTCATGCATTTTTTTTGTTTTTTTTTGTTTTTTTTTGACCATTCATATAAAGCAATTTCAGAAGTTACTAGGTTAGTAAGGAGCAAATTAAGTTCACTTCACTTAGTCAACTGCTACCTTTTTTTCTGCAGAAAGAACACTTAGTCCTGGAAATTTAAATATTTATGCAGATGGAAAAATAAAATAAAATTTATATACATTGACGAGATGTATATGCATTTTATACAAAATAGGCAATTATGTGGATTGTATAGAACTATATTCCTTTCGGTTTTTAATTTGTACCATATAAGTTTAATAAACTATTTTAAAAGAAAAAAAAAAATTAACGGACCATATAATTTGCAAGGAGAATGAATCTCTACAAGAAGTGTAAAATGTTGCAAGTTACAAAATGCTGACTCACTAAACTACAGAAAAACCACAGTTCTCAATGCTTCTGCTTCAAGGATGACATTACTTTTAAATTAAGTAATATATTACACATTTCTTTACCAAACATTTGTAAATCAAGGATTTGATCCAATTTTACCTGCAGCTTTCCCAGCCCCACAGGCCTTTGGAGAAACATGGATCCTGTCTGTGAAAGAGTTTTGATTCTCCCTGGTGAGGGAGAACTAGTGGAGGGGTAGAACCCCACAGGGGCTGGTTTCTGTGAGGCACTTCCCTAATATTCCCCACTTTTGGGTTTGTCTGCCGCTTCAGACTGTGGACATGATGTTTGGAACTACCCTGGGTTTGGCAGGGCTGTGATCTGTAAGTCACTGTAGGGGCAAACCGGAGTAATCTTGTAGATGGCTTGTTAAGGTTTATTTGATCTTCTGGCTTATTTGCACAGGCACACACCTGCTTGTTACACGAGAGCACTGACTTCTTGCTCTTTCCCTCAAAAAGTCACTGGAGCAATCCTGTCCTGATAACATTGTCCTGTCATATCTTGTAAGGCCATTACGGGGATGGAGAAGAGCAGCAATGGAAGCTGTCACCATTTCACATCACCTCTCTTCTGATCTGAGATTCTATTGATTTGATGAGATCTTTAAAGTGCTCAAGGTTTTAACAGCCCTAAACATGGTCTGCTACTTGATAAAGAGAGTCAATAGTGCTTGGTCACGTCTTCAACTAGGCCTCTATGAGGTGTACAATATCAGTTTACATTCATTACTAAGAATTAAGCATCCAGTTTGCTATGGAGAGGTATCTATTTTCTTTAAGGAAGAGCTCAAGTAAGCACTTTTCTTATATGGTTTGATATTAAAAAAAACCTCTTCTTATTTACACTACAGCATCACTCAGACCCATGCATCTACTACCACTTGTGTGCTGTCACTGGGCTGCTATAGTGATTGAGAATCCAGCTGATGGAGATTCACCAAATTTTTAAGAATGCCAAAAACATAAAAGTTTTTTTGGGTGATTTACTCCCTCTTTTATTTCTTTTGAAGGCATTCAGTTAGCATAAAAATAATGATTATTACATAAATTAAAGTTGGTGCAATTCAGCTGTAGGGATTGCAGTCCAAAGCCAGTGAAGATAGCTCAAGGTTTTAAAAAGTATCTGCTGTAAATTGAAAACAAATGGTTGAAAGTATTTTTCAAACTTCTCTCCCACAGATTGTATATTCCATTTTCCAAATTAAATCTAAGAGAGAATATTACTTTATTGAGATTTATGGAATAATTTCTTTAAAAATTCCAGCAATATGAGAATGTAGGCAGACACTGACAATAAGAAAAATAAGTGTCAGCTACTAAGTGGTTTCATCTTTTGGAGCTTTTTATGTTTTTGGTAATGGGAAAAATTAGTTCTGACTGCTTTTTAAAGCTAAAATTATATATAAACCATTAATTAGGGGCAGATCTGTCCAACTTTTACTGCAAAAGGGATAAAATGGGTGGAAAACATGATAATATACCAGTGCTCCTTGGAGGAAGTGTTCCTCCCTCAACCCAACTCGCTGATCCTGTCTAAGGAATAAGACTTAAGAGCTTGTGAGAAAGTGTGTGTAAGAGGATATAAAGGAAAATTGTTCTGTGGCATCTGGGGGAAATATATATATAAATAGCAGTTAGGCTGTATTAACTATGAAAGTAAATGTGTTACTCAATTTTTCACCTCTTTCAAGACAAACACAGGACCCTTTTTCTGTGTGGCACAGTACAAGGGATGTAACAAAAGGAAATCATAGCTCTGATGGACAGGAAAGCACAGAGAAGAAGTCCCAAGGACACAGGACTGGTTTTGAGAGCTCCAGTACATCATGGATTCCCCAAAAGAGTCTTAGGACCTCATTACAGTTTTTGGGGTGTCCAAAAGCTTAAAGGGATGATGAATCCTGGAGCCTAAGTGGACTGTTAAACCTCCTCCCATTTAAGAAAAACATGTGGTTGAAACTATGTTGGCTAAAAACCATGGAATTTTCTGCGTAACTTTATTCCTTCTTTGCCATTTTGTGTTGGCTATCATGATCTGCCTGTTATATTTCAGCAAACGCAATAATTTCCTTTTAATTAGATAATTGCCATGTTATTCATTGGTTTTGATCACTTCTAAATTCAGCTTTTGGTTTTAACAAATGTAGTTTCAGAAGATGATGGATTTTTACATTTTTTAAACCGCTAAATGTTCAAAAAGGATTTGTACACATAACAAAATTAAAGTAGGGATTATCTAGCACTGTGTGTGGGATACAGCTATAATCTATACAGAGCATGGAAAAGAAACTGGCATTCTCAATTGCACTGCACACATCTCAGTAATAACAGGGTATGAGGCATACAATTTCATGGAACACCCACAATGAAAATTATTCTTTCCAAACAGAGAATTGTTTTGGAATAAGTTAGGTTAATTGGCACCATGGGATTCCTCTCAAGGAAACACAGAACATTAAAATCTACACATGTGCATGTAAAATGATAAAGTATTATCTTCTTTCCCCTCTCAGCTCTTCAAATCTGAGACACGCTACCCAAAATCAACAGAAACGATTATGTTTTGTTGATTCAAATTTCCTCAGAATAAACTGGCAATTCTTCATCTGGTCAGTTTACAACCTGAGAGGCACTGCACTGCTCCGCAATTGCTAGCTTGACTATGGCTATCTAGTGCAGTCTCTCACACAGAAATAGAGGTCTCTAGAGCTTTTGGCACATGCTTTTTAGATAGTAAGAAACTTTATTTTCAACAAAGCTATATGGCGCTAAGATACAACCTCTTTCAAAGGCCTGTTGTGTCCCTATTAGGATTAGAACCAAAATCTGCAAATGGTTAATGAGAAATCCAGGCACATTTCACTGTCATTATACAATCTTTGGTTAAAACGCAGTATTTTACAGCTTCTGAACACAGTTAAAGTACATTAAGTCCTCACAACAGTAATATCACCCTCTCGAAAGCTACAAAGAACTTACCACTGATTAAGAAAAAAAGTCTTCATGAAGAGGGCTGAATTCTCATGCAGACTGTTGTACTATGTGCATTGTGTCTGTTTTGATACTGTTAAAGGCCACCAATGACAGTCTACATGGTTTATCTTTAAAATGTCCTGATTTTTTCACATTTGGCCATTTGCATACCTTAACCATTATCTCTTTCTGAGTTTTCTTCTCCAATTATGTCAAGACATTTCAAAGCAATTAATTGTGGTGCCTAGTGGGCAGGTCACAGCTGAGGTGTGGCCTCAAAAATTATGTCTGTTGTGCCACAGGTCTGACTGCTGGTCTTCTGACCTCTCGGATGAGTGAGAAACCCCCATGTCCTGTGACCTGACATGACTTCACCTGCAAGTCCTGTGCTGAAAATAGTCTTCATCACTTCCCTCTGCAGTCTCCAGGAGAAACCCGAGGTCTGTCATTTTTGCAACACAGGCAATGTAGTGTTTCAGTTTCTCACATGCTAGAGTCCCCCTTTTCATACACTGAAAGAGGAGTTCAGGACACCCAAGAACACCCCAAAATGTATTACTGTTATATATCAGTGATTTTATTCACTTTTCCCCCCTGCCTGGGCCTATGCACATATTTTACATGGATGTACCACTTCATTACTCATAGAAGTACAGGAGCAGGACAGCAAATGGAGTTTGCACTCAGCACTAGTGCAATTAATTGTAGAATGGAATTAAAATGAAATTTTGGTTTATTCATCATAGAATATATATCATAATTATGTTCTGTGCCCCAACATTGTTATTCGAGGGGACTATTCCTATTCTTCATATAGAGATGAGAACTTGGTCTGGTAGAACAATGAGGATATACTTTCCAGAGTTTTCATAGTTTGTTTCTGAATAACTGAAGAATTGCAGGCCCATTGGGTTGAAGAATGAAGAACTTCAGATAGGATCTCTTAATTATCCTTTCAGTGCAGCCCAGAGAGAAATACAACTTTCCCCTGCTTCCCTTTCTCTCCACACATCAAAATAATCCCTTTTGGGACTAATTGGTCATGAACTTAGTAGCCACTGTAAATTCAGCTTTCAAGGGAGCAGAGAGCAAATAACCTTTGTGAAGGATACAAGCTAGTGCTTAGTGGAGGAGAGCACAGCTTGTTGTGATGTCAGGGCAAAATGTTCAAGAAAGATTCATTGATTTCAGCCTCATCAGAGGAAAATAAATTAAAATTGCTGGACTTGTATGGAAGGATTAGCATGAATTATGTGAATGGTGGGTATTCTGTTAGTAACATAAATCCTGTAGGTATCAGTGGACAGTGTATATGTTAACACAGATCTGCTCTGTGTATCAACAAGATGCAAGAACAAATGTACACATCCAGTCAAGAGGAATATGTGAGAAGTTGTATTGGTGACAGAACTGAGCAATTCAGCAAATAACACAATCTGATTCCCACCCTAAGTTTTAAATAGATTTTATCCCTGGCTTACTGTAGTTTTCTGTAGCCACTCCTCATTGCAAAGACAGCACAACCTCTTACAAGCTTCTTGGAGCAGGAATTTGCAGTGCTGGAGGTAGTGGAAATTTAAAAAAACAAAAAATATTTGATTATATGTTGAATGACCTGAGTAATACATATTCATGTGATTAAATGTTACAGAGTCATGGAATCATTAACTTTGGCCAAGACCTTTATGTTCATTAAATGCAACCATTAACCAGCACCACCATTTTTTACCACTAAACCACATCCCCAAGTGCCACATATACCTGCCTTTTGAACATTTCGGGGGTGGTGATTCCACCACTTCCCTGGGCAGTCTGTTCCAGTATCTTGACACAAACATGAAAGCACATAGATGTTTCACCAGTAATCATGCATTCCATCAAAAGGATGCCTGTGGCAACCAGAGGCTCATTTGACCCTGAGAAACTCTGGAATAATTGGCTTAGAGCAGCACAGTTAACATATTTAACACCTGACAGTCTACTGCCATACTCTTATACTAAACATATGAATTGCTGTGTTCCACAGCAGTCTTCATGGCATCACAGAAAATGCCTACCTGAATCACTGGATCACTCATTAATTAAGATTCTGCAGGGCTGAAAGCACTTGTGCTCTGATATAAAAACTACCAAAACACAGTAAGAGATATATCTAACTTTTAACTCATCTAAAAGCTGAGCATACATTTAAAATAATTGTCAGATATTTCTGTGGAGTTTTTTTTCCCTCTGCAAAGATAATTGACTGCTAAAATATTTGTAAATAATTAAATAAGAATACAGCATTTAAAAAACTTTGGGAATTAAAAAACACACATAAAGTAGTCTTACTGATGTTCATTTGAAAGCAAGATGAACTAAGAAGGTGACTATGGCTTAATATTTAGGGGAGTTTCTGTTTAAGTGTTTCTGACAAGGAAAACCAATCTTAGATCAGAGAAGGTGACAGAGGTTGAGTTTAACTCATATGTTTTCAACAGTGATCTCTGATACCATTTAACTAAGATTTTCTGTCCCTTTTCCCTTCACTCCCCTGTCCCGCCCTTTCCTTCCTCAGAGACTTTGTCCTCTATCATGGCATCCCCATGAGATGCACGAGAACTATCTTATTACTAGCTAAAAAATATATATAAATAACTGAGTCTCTACACAAGTGCAAGTTGTAATTGCATAATGGCAAATTTAAGGACACCCATTTTGCAAGGGTTTCTTCTCTCAGCACTGTGTGAGGCAAAGTGCAGCAGAGTGCAGCCATTCTTGCTGGCTGCACAATTTATGACCCTGTAGCCAGCAGATACACACCAGAGCTGCACCAGAGCTTAGACACAATGAAAAAGAAAACAGAAAAAAAAAAGGAAGCAATAAAGTGAAAATAGCCTAAGGATCAGAGATGACAAGCAACTGAACATGAAGCCCTGCTGCAATTCCTACCTAAAGAGCTCGTTCAGTCAGTGGATTTATAAGTACAAAACGACCTTCTAACTACAGGGACTTGATTTTACCACTGGCAGCAGTAAGATGTAAACTTGGCTACTTTGTACAGTTCTGAGGTCCTTCGTTTTAAAAGGATTTGGGGAAGTTGAATGATTATAGGGAAGGACCACAAAAATTATTTAAGGACTAACATTTGCAGCCCTAGAGCTACTTAGCTTTTCAGAAAGTATCATGAAAGGTGATTATAGCATTTAATTCCCAAGAGAAGTGGTAAGCTCCTAATTTTTTTGTTGTTGCCAAACCATACCTTGATGCCTTCCCTTCTGAACAATATATTTTAGACCAATATATTTTAGACCAATACAGGTTTCTGGGCTCAGGAGAGAAGCAAGTAAGTGAAAATTGATGTAATAGGTTGTGCTACATTTATGGTGACTGCTGCTAACCTAAAAGTTTCCAAATCTTAGGAAATAATACAGTTAATAAGATAAAATACAGTCACAGGAGTATGAAAAGTTGGAGAACTGCTACAATATTGACCAATTTTCTGT
The DNA here is from genome assembly GCF_030490865.1 of Poecile atricapillus. NCBI lineage: Eukaryota > Metazoa > Chordata > Aves > Passeriformes > Paridae > Poecile > Poecile atricapillus. The sequence continues at coordinate 19,677,873 of NC_081252.1, forward strand.
AAGTTAGATACAATCATGAGTGCAAGATGACTGGACTGATCTTGTAATAACAGCATATTCAGCATTGCTGCACCTCAAGAAGTCATTAAATCCACGTGCTTGGAATGTTTTGACACTTTTTTTTTTCCCTCTGCTGAGTGCATTATGGGATGAAATCAGATTTGCATGATACTATTGGAGCCTTTAATTATATTGACTAAATTTTGACAGTAGATTCAGATACATTAGGTCTAAATTTTCTAAATAATTAAGGTCCCCTTAAATGCCACTTAAAGTGTTACCATTATTATTTCAATAGCTTCTCATTTCAACTTTCTACCTCTTTTCTACTTGGCAATAGTTTAAAACAGAAAGAAAATAACAGTAGTGAAAATCAGACTGAAAGAAAAAATGGGTTCTAATATTTTCATTAAAAGTTTGTCTATGCAACATAACTTTGAAGGAAGAACGGTAAAATGTTGCTCTGCAACTAACAACTCTCTTCACCACAACATAATGGAGCAGTAAATAACCAAAACAGGGAAGCAGACTTTTAGTTTGGGTATTTTATGGGGTTTTTTTGGTTTTTTGTTTTTTTTTCTGGCAAAAGGTTCATTCTTTTCTTCTTCCTGAACTGCTCAGGAGAGTTCACAATATTAATGGGTACTTTAATGTATTAAGAGATGGAATCAGTATTTTCTCCATTACAGTGGGCTAGATATTCCTAAACAGTTGAGCCAGGTGCATGGCCTAGATTTGAGTTAGACATCCATGTCTCACTCATGTCCTTGCTCAGCTTTGAGGCAAGACCAAGGTATGCAGCTTTTTCTTGTCACCACATTCCTGACATAGGGGAGGAGGTGACAGGAGGGGGTTGGCCAAGTGCTTGATCCGTGCACACACACTACAATGCTTATGTAGCCAGGGTGACATAAAATACATTGAAGAAGGCCACAGATGTTGAACTAGCAAATTATTGATTTATCCATTCATGGCTTCCAACAACTAAGTCAAAAAATACAAGATCAAAAAAGCATTCCTGCTAACTGTGCTGTCAAAGAATTTTAGGAATTAGAAGACATGCAAAGAAAAATTGGTTCTTAAGCTTTTTTTTGTTTTTTTTTTTTTCAAACCTTCAGGAATCCTGCATCTAATGTTCTCTTGAGTAGGGCCACCAAGAAGCACAAGTCACCATCATCCATTCATGGAATATATCTCTGTTATGAAATACTTCTCCACACTTGTGCTAATTCCTTCTGAGATACTAGCAGTGGATAAAATTATCGCTGCTCCTTTTTAATTTGAACTCCTTAAAATTAAATAATGTAACTGTCAGTAATTGTGTTGCAGCAACAATTTCCAAGCAGAGAACCTGAGTGACTTCAATGAACATTAAAAGCCAATGGACCAATAAAACTTAGGCAAAGAATTGTACCACTTCTTACTTTCTATTTATATCCACAGACCTTCCCAGGAGTGATGGACAAGAAGCAAGTCCAAACCTATTGATGTGCTTTGGGCAGCAGGGCCCATGAAGAAACCCGACAGACTTGCTCACAGCAATGAATTTCATCAATACAGGGACCAGTAGATCCGTTAGAGAAACAAAAAGGCATCTTTTTAGAAGGGAAACATGACTTATTGTTATACAATGGAATCACCTCTCTTCCTCTGTTTTTGTATATTGTTTTCCTCCTTATCTGACTGCCAGTGCTGTAATGAGTGAAAGATGTGAGATCAGAACTAACCTCCAGGATTATTTTTATGAAGGAAATAAATCACTTCAGTTTCTTGGTTATATCAGCCTCAAGACAGTTGAAAGTTGATTCTTTGGAACAGATTTGCTACTTTTGACAATATAATGATTTTATCACTGCTAAATTTCCTCTTGACATTAAAAAAGGAAGACAAAATCAACCACCACTCTATTATTCCATCTATTGGCATTAAAAATACGTTATAGGGATAGCTGTCTAAAATTCTTCTCAGAGGCTGCAATTTATATTACCTTTGATTCAACCACAGCTGCATTATTAGCATTAGCATTGTCATTATCATTATTCTAATTATTTACTGCGTACAACATATGTGTCTAAAAGTCTGAAAAAGTATTTTTGATGTTTCAACTGTTGTTGGACTTAAGCATTTGTTTCTATTTCAGTACAGAGAGAAAATAGCAGAAGCTGCTGTTTTCAGACACGAGTATAAAAGAGAAAACTTTTACACTTCTTTTTAGGGAAAAAAAATTGTTTCCCTTTTCTTTCTATTATTGCTCCAAGGCTGGAAAACAGGAGAGTGGTTTTTGTTTTCTTCAAAGTGTGTACATCCAAATTCTGACACTATACATGTTTCCTGAGTGAGCACAGAGGACACATTCCATGATGTTTGCACTGTGCAAGTGGATGCAGTGTTTTACATAGTGGTTTGTTGAGGTTTTTTTTAACTGTTGACTGTTCTGCACTGCCTGCTGGAAAATCATCTATCCACAGAGTATTCTCCATTACTGATTGCTAGTACTGAAGTGTGTAACAGGTAAGTAAGATCAAATAATCCATCAAGTAGTGACAATTCTGCCATTGCCACAGTGATCTCCCATCCTTGTGGGTAAGAGACCATGAACAGTGAACAAGGAATCAGACTGCAGAGGATAAACGTAAAAATGTTTAAGAACCCTTGTTTTAAAACTACCATTTTGCTTATATGGGTTTTGGGGTTTTTGATTTATTTATTATGTTCTGTAGTGTACTCATTCCACAAATTCTTTACTCTTTCTGTTTAAGAGCTGGAGTCTTCCTCCTAGGCACATTTCCTTTTTCCTTACCTGCAAAGTACATAAAGCCTCCGTTCTTGCCAGCCTGCATTAAACACTGCAATACAATTATCCTCAGTCACTGGACTGTTATCTCAGGGAATTGAATTAGACTTTCTAGCTTTGACACATCAAATTATTTACACAAAATGTTATAGTTGAAACAGATCCAGTGTAGAGCATTACATAATGGTTAGAACAGTATAGATTAAAAAGATCATGTCACGGATTTAAAACAGAACTAAAAGTTGAATCTGATCCTGAGGGTACCTGTTGAGAGTCATATCAAGCAGGTTAGTGCCTGTTCAGAAGCATGGAAAATCAATTTTCCATTTAGCCATGCCTCTAAGTTGAAGGTGTAAAAGTTTCCTTGAGAAAGGATTCTTTGGGACCAATAACAGTTCTGTGGAAATCTCACTGTCAGTTTTCCACAAGTACAAGTGATCAGAACTTTTGTTTAAGAAATACGAAACAGCCTTAGATGATTGTTCAAAAATACCCCTGACAAGTCCCTTCTGTTTGGATACCTTGAATATAATGGTTATCTGCAGGGGCAGAAAGGAAAGCATTCAGCAAAATACATAAAATGTTTTTTTTCCTGAAAAAGGTGCAATATGTTTCACTGCTCTCTTTTTCAACACACACTAAAAACCTCTGAGATTTTCTCTCAGAAAAGTCTAACTGGCCTCTTGCTCTTCTAGCTGAAACAAAATTATCATTACCATGTGCTATGCATTTCAAACTGATCTATTTTGTCACAGTTATTATTTAAGATCCCTCTGTCAAGCGTACGTCAATATAACTTTCATCCATGAAGACTTTTTGATACAATGGTCCTCACTGCTCTAGGCATAACCTGATTACAGCTTAAAACTTCTTTATATATCTGAATTCTACTTGCATTACCACTCTGAATTGTGACAAGAAATCAACATGGAACAACACTTGACAGCATACCAGAAGTAAAATGTCTTTCAATAGACTTACGAGTTTTCCATTGGTACTTACCCCATAACCAGATGTAATTTCTCACCTCCACCTTCCAACATATTCCCATCAGTGCCCATTCCCCACTCACTGACCTGACCATGAAAGTGTTCCCAGTGAACAGGATGGAAGCTGCTTGTCCCAGCAACCCTCATGTCTGAATTTAGAGGGTCAGTCACTTTTACGTGCCCCTCCAATACACCAGTTTCAAAGCAGGCTCCCACCCAGGGCAGCTTGTGCTACATTTGGGGTCGAGCCAAGAGGGAATGAGCACCCCTGTTCCTCTCCAGGGCATCCCTGAGCATTCCCAGGCCCCCTCCTGCATCCAGCTCCCTGGGCATCACCGAGTACCCAGAGGGCAGGGGAGGCCCTAAGCCAAACTTGCTCCCACTGGCACCACAGCAAAACTCATGAATTCAATGGGATGGAAATGAGCCCAATGGATGAAAATACAAAGATATTTCTGTGGAATGCTGGTGCCAAATAGTTTCATTTGAACTTAAAGTGAGGAAAAAAATGAAGGGAAAGAAAAAAGTTTGATAAGAGCTACAAGATGCTATTTTCCCTTCCCTTTATGAGTTTTCACTTCTTTGCCAGGAAGAACTGAGGTGTCTCTTGTCATTACTCCTTTTTGTTATTTAAATTTAATTAATATCTAAAAATATTTTTCCCATTTCTCCCATATACATGCTAAAATATAAAAAGGTAGAGGTAAGTATAAAATCCAACCTTTATTCCACTTTGAACAAGCTTGTGTATATCCAAAAAAGGCTCCTTGAGTATGTCTCCTTCGGGAGTAAAAATCTTCACATATCCTTCTTTCTCAAGAATAAAGAGGCGATGGGATCCATCCCCACAATGTACTGCTCCAACAGGTTGCCTTAGTCCACTCACAACCTCCTGAATACAGAAGCAGTTGTGCTTGTGTTTTCTAAAGAAATTTAAAGAAATAGTGAGACATTTCTTCTTTCTCGTAACCATGACACAAAAATGCCCCTAAAAGATGAAATTATTGCTCTGTAATGATATTAAAAACAGGTTTATAATATATTTTTAATATATTACTGTGTATAAATTATTCCCTTGAATGTATGCAAGCATATAATACAGAAAATCACCTTGAACTTGAGGAAAATTTGGTCTGCATACAAAAACCAGAACATTAAATAAACTTAGATCCAAAATGTAGAGCAATGGGAGGGAAAAATTTTTGCAAAAAAGAGAGTAATTTAGAAATACAGAATTTCTACTATAAAATAAACACAGTAAATTTCATCACTTGGATAAAATTTGGCTTCTAAAATCCACTTTAAAATAATTACTTATGGAATAATCCAATTAGTTTCACAAAAAAAAAAACCCACAAATGAAATAAATTGAAGATCATGGCATAAATATTTTACTAATAAACTTATCGTAGTTTTTTAGTAATATTAAATTTAGGTACAGAACTACGAATGATCCATGGGCTGGATGATAACCAAGATCCACAGGGTGGATCAGAGCAGGATTCTAACACCTTTTCAGCCAGGCAAATATGAAATGGTACTGAAGTGCTGAAGCTTGTGTAACTTTCTCTTTTGACATACACTAGCAGCAGCAAAAGAAAGTCACATCTGGAAAACACAGCTGCTCAGCATAAGCACACACTGAGCTGTTTCACTGGGAAAACCACAGGCTTTTCTAGGGCTTTTTTTTTTTTTAAATTAAACAGCATTTATCTTTATGAACCTGCTGATCTCTTCCTCTTTGTCATATTCTTCCATGTGGTCCAGAGAGTTAGAAGCCGGCCCTCGCACTTGTTTTCTTGGAAAATCTGGAAAGCACACACCACCATCTTTTCTTGCATAGTAATAGCAAAACTCATCAGCTGTAGTTTGGAGTAAACCTTAAAAATGCAAAAGAGCATACAAATATTTAGTGTGTTGTCATGTCTGTAGTTTTGTGTCATCAAACTCAGATTACAGTGGAAAAAGAGGTAATTTTAAACAAAGGGCTATCTGCAAAAAAAGAGTTTGCCCTGAGTAAACACAAATGTATAAACACAAACTGAGCATTGCCTTTTCCAGTTTATTCATCTGTATTTGTATTAAACCTCATTTTCAGTGTGCTTAAGCTTCATTCAAAGTGACACAACAGTTCTCTCACTAAAATATTAAGAGACATAGCTCAGAGTTGAGGCTGTGACACACTTCTCCCTAATTTTAACCCTATCAATCAAGTGCAGTATCTGCTGTAAAATAGCTTGAGCAGCTTCTGTTTAACTTTTTTAAAATAAGTGATTAGTTCTAGTCAAAATCTCAGTGAAGACTCTGGTAAAAGCCATGCAGTGAAGATTTTGTGGAATGCTGCCAGCAAGGGACATTGGCTGGAGAGGTGAGAAGTGGGAAGTAGTGCTGAAAACTCCACCGTGTTGACACCCAGCTGGCCTCTGGTTGACTCCTGGCATTAAAGTGCAGTGTCCCATGCTGGAGTCTACTTCCTCAACCCCATCCCCTGAAAGGGGGGATATGTCTCACGCAGCATTGGGTGAAAGGTGGTCCTTAGGTTTTAGGTTAAAATGGGAAGGACTTCAAAGACCCAGAGGAAAACAAAGTTGATAAAAGGAGAGCCTTTAAAGAAAAACCCTGCCACTATTGCTATTACTTTCTTGCATTATGTTTAAGGACATTAAAAGAATATGTATTTCTGTTCACAAACCTATTTCTAGTCATTTCCATCCAGGTTTTAATCAGGAGTATTAAATCTAAGAAGACAGAGTCTGGCTGGTTATACACATAGTCTTTTACCAGAACATTGTTAAGATAATATGTCTTAAGTTACCTTAGTTCCTGTTTGCATTACTGGCAACTGTCCTAGGATGTACTATAGTCCAGGACATAACTCATAGGATACACAGAATTAGCACTTAATTGGAATTAGAGGCCTAATTTATGCATGGCTCTACCACTTGTGAATAATGCAGTAATCCACAGATCTTGGCCATAAAACCTCTGGCTTACAATGTACAGTAAGAACTGATCAGGGACAGCTGTGTTTCGTTGGAAAATGCCAATTTCTTACAAGCAGAGTTTTTTCAGAAACATTATCAGTTTTGACAAAATTTTACTTAACATGATGTTTCTGGTCCAAGCTCAAACTTCTGGTCTAAATGAAAAAGACAGAACCAGACAGCAAACCTTGTATCACTATACTCCAATGTCTTGTAATTAGGGTGTTTCATTAGGAAGAGGAATATTCAGGTCAATGCCCCTCATCTGTCAGGCAAGAGTTTGACCCTAAGTCTCCCATTTCCCAAGTAAATGTCCTAACAACGACTTTATTAGCCATCCTGGGGTGGTCTCTCTGTGGCTTTCTCCATGGAAAATTTCGAAAGAGTTCAATTTCTTCCTTATGTGGAATAGGAAAATTTTTTGGATCCCAGAATTCTTGTGGAGTGAAAAGCCTTTCCCACCCAACTATACTTCTTTTCATATACATCTTCCTTAAAAATATTGGGAAAATGACACGACAAAGCACATTTTGATTTCTATAAAATAATATCTGGAAACACAGGATAGTGTGTTGTGGTGTAAATGTTTAATTACTGTGATTTGAAGCTTCAGTAAATTTCATCTCTGAGGAGCTGCATTTAATTTATAGTAGTTATTTTGAGAAAATGGGAGATGTAATTTCAAGTGGAACAACTGAAGAGAAACTCTGATATAATCATAGAGTAGTATTCCAAGGCTTGTAAATATAATGCCAAAATCAAAGGTAATCTAAATTCTTGCTGTTGAATTATTTAACTTAAGAATACAGGGGTTTGTCTTTAATAATTTATTTCTCTAGGCACAGTGGGTCATTCGAAAAATGCAATAGCAAATTGGAGGTGTACAATTACTAAGAATTTATAGAATTTTCCAAGTATACCATTTACTATTTGCTAAAGACAAACTTCTCTTGGCTTGAGTGTTATCTTTAGTCAGAGAAACCCAGAGCAGGTTGTGATCATGTGGTTCACTTGGTACACTTCCATTTCAAATAACAATCAGATGCAAACTCATTTTACCAGTGCAATGCCTTTTCTTATATGTAGGACTATTCCCTTTGCCTCATGAAATATTTTATCATGCACTAAAGTGCAGAGTGCACTGCAGTTGCCTTTTGCTGTTTAGCAAACCCATCAGCAGATTCTAAGAAAGCATAAGGATCATTATCCTGGTCCTAAAACACCTATAATAAACCTATCCACGTTATGGACCGTTTTCATTAGAAATGCTTGTAAAAAAGTGGAGTTAGAATTAAACTATGAAAAATGTTGCATTACTGGAAGGAATGCAACCTCTGTAAATACAGTTTCACCTGTGCATTAAGGGTGGAATTTGCTATTTTGTTCTATAAAAACCATAGTAATTTAGAAAAAAAAAAATCTCCATGTGTTATATATGCTCCATTTAACATACTAACAGCTTCAATGAGGACATTTAGAGAAACATTTGCTTCTACTCTCCTATCTGCTTGTAGCCATTTATTATCTTCTTTCTCATGCTTAGATTGTAAGGTCTTTAGTGTACAGTTTTCCATTTTGTTCAGAGTTTGTACAGTGTCCAGAAGAATGGTCCCTGACAAGTGCCCCTAAGCACTAGAATTGTTTGGAGAAAAGAAAAAAAAAAGAAAAAAAAGTAATAGGGACTGCAACCCTTGGTCCTGTGTGAATTTCTGTACTTACTAATTTATTTTAAAAGACTCATACATATTATTACAAATTTCCTACCAGCTGTGTACATGTTGACAGAGCAGTGCCTGTGTTAACAAAGAAAATTGAAATCACAAAGGATGATTAAACATCATGTTTAAGTGTCAGATTTTGCACAGGCTTGCATTTCTATGCTAAACTTTCTGTCTTGCAAACAAGAATCCAACGACAGGCTTTTCAGTTAAGGCAGCTACAGTGAAGGCTTTCTGTGTTCGCCTTTATAAAACACTGTGGGAATAAATTGCAAGATTAAAAGCCTTTTCAAAGGAAAACTGCTCCCAGCTGATTCCCACCTCCTCTCTCCACTTGTATTTGCAGCCAGTTGTTCCTCACACTGTATCTCCCTTCCTATCCTACCTTCACCAAATTCCACTTTGCTGGATTCCCTGATTATCCATTCCCTTTGCCTCTTCTCTTTGACACACAACTCCAGTGTCATGGTAGCACATGTCTCAGTCTTTGCAGCAAGTCAAGTTTCTATTCACTCTCTCCTGCTTGCATTGCACACAGGTTTGAGTATGATCCACTCTTCTGAATAAACCTGCACTGCCTTTGAGGGCATCTGGAAGTCAGGCTCACCTGCTTTATTTCTCTGTGACCTTGAGCATACAGTTCAACATTGTGTCAAAGCAGCCTTTACCTTTTGGGTTTTTTTTCTGATTTCCACCTTTGACAGCTAGATATGAATTTATGCACAAAACCCCCACATTCTCCTCTCTTCTCATCTGCCAGCGAAAACCAAACCAAAGATGTGATTTCAGACAGATTGTTTCAAAATGTATAAAGTCCACTGGTAGCTCTCATCATTTCCAACTGGTTTTCAAGTGACTGGTGACCTGCTTCTCCTGCTCAGACACTGCAGGTTCCTGCACACAGGCAGGGACCGAGTTGATCCCCTTCATGCTCTTATTGCCAGTAGCAAATTTACCAGCCACTACTATTTTTCTGGAGTTTGACTATGTTGACTGTGACTAATAATCAGCCATGTTAGAACTTCTGGAAGTGCTCTGTGAGCTGGAAAATCTCTTAGAATTCCAATGTTTTGGGCTAAAATTCCAACATTTTGGAACACTATGTTTGGCGCTTGAAAAATCCTATCAGATGTCTGTTCTGGTAATGTCTGGATTCAGATCTGGGCCTGGATCTGAATTCACCCACAATCATCTGGAAGCCATTTCTTCAAGTGAAAATAATGGAGGCCAGATAGCTCAAAATCTCCCCACATCCTTGGATGTCACCATGGCTGTGGCACAGGTTTGTTCCTTAGAATATGTCACTTCAAATGGCATGGATCAAGTTTCTGCTTATGTCTAAAGGCAGAATCAGCTGTGCCCCTCCTTACTAGCTATACTAGTAATAAATACTAGACAGTCTTCCCTTATGGAAAGGGAAAACTTAAAATTCATATTGACTGAAGACACTTCATTAAATCATTTAACTCCAGTGTCTCCATCAATAATCTCTTAAACTGAGGCTTGCAGTAAAGATTAGATGTGAAATAATCAGAACAGTTATCTGGAATGAAGCAGAGCAGCTCTAATCTCAAACTCTTTGGGAAACATTACACCTTCCTGCTCATCCATACAATCCTAACAGCTTCTGATATTATTCTGCTTGAATAAAGAATAGGGTCCAATTTTTCTCTCACTATTCCGAAAGAAGTCAGTGGAAGTTCTGATATAGTCATAACTGGTGGGCAAACTGCTGTCTTCAAAAGAGTTAACCAAGGATCTGCTAGGATTTTCATATTTGCAGCACACAGAACAATAAATGAATTTTTGAAGCTAATTCATGACAAAACCTGATACATAATTGCTCAGCCTTCTTGCTTAAAATGTACTGTGAACATTTCAATCCTAGAAAAGGTGCTTGCTGTCTTAAAATGTTAATAATATTTCTCATTTGCACAGGATTTAAGGGATAAAATTATTTTTGTAGTCAGCGATTTCCTTAAACTCCGTTGTACTGGTGTTCAGAAACAATTAGCACTCCCTAATGGAGGAAGAGTAATTATTTGACATATTAACAAATGCACAGTGAATCATTGCCAGAGACCTTGGGTTTGGGGGACTGTTAATTTTCAACTCTTTGTAAAATCCTGCAGGCTAAGCTAAAAATATAGCTTACACATTTTCTATTTTTTCTTCTTTCTTTTGCAATAAATATTATTATGGATATACAAGTGTCACAAGGAAAACAGAACCCCCAAATAAGTTATTTTAATTACTTATATTTCAGAATGAACATGACTATGAAACTATATTCAAATCCTATAGGCCATCTTCTCAGAAAGAGGCAAGATGAATCTTAATGAATACCTTTGGGCAATCCTAGAATAGGTATCAATGACCGTGAGTACTAGCCAACTCACCAGATTAATCCTGTTGGTGGATGTAAGCATGCAACAAGTTTTTGTTAGTACAAGCTATGTTCAGGACAAGTATTTAGAACGATTATTAGCATCTGATTAATGTAGGAAAAATCCTATTTTAACTGATGCTGAAGTATGTAAGCGCTTTTCCTGCAAAGCACAGTGATCTGCCCAGTGCTAAAGTTATGCTTTCATCTGGTTATCTTTCAAGGCAACCTGGGTGGTCACAAAAAGCACTTGACATCTTGATGCACTTCAGCAGTTTTACATATACACAAACTTTGTAGAAAAATAAATTTGTCATTCGTCACCACATATGTTGATCTGAGGAGCGAGGTTCCTGTGGCTGTAGCTCCTGTGCTGCTCAGCCCTTTCTCATACTCCCTCCCTCTCTCCACCTCCTCCTTCTTTCCCCCTTTTCCCTCTTTCACTTTTTTCAATTAAACTGTTTCCTCATAAACACAGATTTTCACAAAAAAACTCTGAAGGCCTTGCTCTGCAGAATATGAAAATCATTTTTGCTAGCTACAAACTCATGTCAAAAATGTCTTTGTGCTGACTTCTTATATGGGCCAAACATTTAGAATATCTAATCTGTTATCGCTCTTCAGCAGGCAGTCTTGGCAACTATGATCTATTCTGCTTTGCTTTGGGGAATGTGATAAAGAGCAAGAAACAGCTGGTTTAAGAAAGCCTTAGAAACATCTCTTAGTTTATAAAGACAATAATAATATTTTCATATTTGAATGGGTTGAGATACATGTTAAACCACAGTAAAGGGAAAAAGTAAGTAAATTCAAAATGTTTTCCCAAGTCAATAAAAGAACACTGCAAAAAAATCCCTTCACTCTTGGGGTTTCAGAGAAAACAAGTACACACTGTACACATGCAATTAAAAAACTGTCCTTCAAATCCCATCCACTTAAACTATCCCCTTTACTCAAATATGTTTATATTATATTACAAAGCTGTGTTCATATGTTAAAAGTGACTATTCACAAATTCATTTTTCATCTCATTATCAAGTCCTTTTTTCCAGTCTGTTGCTAGTTTAAAGGAAAAAAAAAAGATTCTTAACCAATTTAATTATTTTCTCCTGTGTGGCATTGTTTATAAGTAGTGTTTGGACAGGGAAAAAAGCATAGTTTAAAAATGACAGTCTTAAACATATAAATAATTTACTATTGGGAATACCAAAGATGTTATTTAACATAATAGTGTCTTAAGACAGTGTTTCTGTAAGAGCCATCTTCTGCGGTTATTTTGTTGATACAGTTACAAGTGATAGGACACATTTGGTGACTGCCTCAGACAACACAGGTCAAACTCTGCTTTTGGTTATGTCCAGCTAACTCCACTGACTACAGTGAGGAAGTGTTAGGTAAGTTAAGAATTTGGTTGTTAACAGCAGGCTGGAAGTGATTCAAAGATCACAGAAGTCTATCAAATAGGGCCCTTTGATTCCAATGGGCTTTAAACCCTGTGGAAAAAACATCAGTTTCTAGGGTAACAACACCAGAAGAAACATTTTACTCATCAGCTTTTAGAGGCTACAGCAAACAGCCAAGACCTTTTATTTCTTGCATTTTAAAGCAATCTATCATTTCGAAGAGCCTTCTGGATGGCTAGCTGCTTGTTTGCATGATTAGAATGAACACACTAATATTTCAGCAAAGGTAATAGTTTCAGGTGCCTTTGACAAAAATCAAACCATGTGTGTTTCATGGCGAGTTATACAGGAGGGTGGCAAGAAAGCCCTCAAAGTATATACCTCCCCACACAAGATCTGAAGACATTCTGTCCCTGCTTGGGTAAATTCCCCTGTGGGATATCAGTGGGGACTTTTCTTGGTTACAAGCTGGATCTGTAACTGCTCAGGCAATATCAACATATCAGGACATCCTTTAGCCCCATATTTTGTTAAGTGTTTTACCTGGTATATGACCTCTGCAGGTGTAATAGAATTCTTTACAATAGTCTTTGCACAGGTAGGGAAGCATTAGTTCTTTTTCAGGAGTTTCCCCTTTCTCAGGTGAGTGGAATAGGTTCTGAGCGTGAGGTGAGCAGTGTGCACACTTGATTTCCTCCAGTAGCTTTCCACATTCTGTGTTGTTGGTAACAGAAAGGACCTGCAAGCCACAAACCAGAGACAAGTAAACCTGTGACCTGTGTCCCCATCTTACAGAAAGAAAGATTGCATGGCCTAATGCCATAGATAATGCTAGTGGAACCAATACAGTTACTATCAATGCATCGAGTTTCATGTCACCATTCTGCAGATGCAAAAGTTGTTGCTATGAAATGTGCAATATGCCGTTGGTACAGTGAGGTTTTAATTTCTCTTATTTCTTATAGAGGATTCTTAGAGAAGCTTCAATAAGATTTCCTGTCTCAGCTTGCTTCTCAGATAAGACTAACAGTACTAAAGTTATTTTAAGGACCTGTGCCTGGCATCACATAGGCAATCTATGAACTAGAGGAATCATTTATATAAGAGGGAGTTATAGCAGCAGCCTACTCACTTCTCTTACAAGAAATACCTAAAATCCTAACTTGTAAGGTGGCCTACTCAAGTGTTTAGTGACTAAAATTTAAAATTCTCCCATCAGAACACATCAGTAAAACCATGTCTAGGTATTTGTAAAATAGGTGGATCTTGAACAACAGCACAGGATGGCTGCTGAAATGATTGCTGTGGACCTCAGCAGGTGCCAGGGATTTTTCATGCCTTAAATGCTGCTCTGCTTTTTGCTCTCTCTAATGCACACTGCTTGGAAGTGGGAAACCATGCATGTTTACAGACATATTTTTCTACTACAAGTGAAAAAGCAGAATTTGTAATGTCTTGTTTGTGTCAATATGGAAACTGAAAAAAAGCATGCATTATGTATGCAGAGTGCATAAAGAGGCATGAAACCACAACTGATGATGTGTTTAAGTAAACACAGGAGCCTAAGGAGTGCAATGTCATCAAATTGTGAAAAATAATGGAAAACAGCTTAGTTGTCTTTATTAGCTTTTGAATGCAGTGCACTTTGTTAATCTATTGTTAACCACACAGATTGTTTTTTGATCATTCATCCCAATGGTGGGCAGTGAGAAATGTGTTCTCTCCATTGAGAGGGTCTGAATCTGATCCAGTGTAAAAACAAAGCTCAGGTTCTTTCTGCTATTTACATAAAACAGTTATAAACAGAGACTGTAAGAAAATTCTATTAAGAAATACCAATGTAGTAACTACATGTATTGTATGAAATTTGTAAGTATTTGCAAATCACACATTTGAATAGATTGCTAATTTTTCTATAGTTCGTATCTCTGAGCTGCTTTGCAGGACTTTCCAATGTCATTCCCTTGCCATGTAACATTAAAGAGAATTATCTAAATTACTTTGGATAAATAAGTTATTTAGTGCAGGAACATTCTGGATATGCTTGAGTCCGCTGTCTCATAGATCAGCTCTCTTCTAGGATGCTGTACTTTGATAACAGAGGTCTGAACTCGACTTTTTATTTATGGGGCATAATTTCATAGACCTCAAGTGCTTGAGAGAAATGCACTTTCAATTGTTTAAAACAGATATGTATGCAAACTTTTTCACAATATATGGCCCATACATTTAAACAACATCCTATTTAAAATAACCTTAATTTTGAAGGCAAACTTTATCCAGGAAAATTTAGTCTTACCATACATAAATTGTCAAAAGACCATCTGAAATGCGCACTGAAGTTTAGTGTTGAAAATTGGACCACTGAATAGAAGAACACCATTTGACTTCTACTCTTATTCTGGATATGCTGCCATTGGCTTCAAAAAGAGGTCCTCCAGGTTTGCCAGGATCACTAAATGCATTAAATATTCTATTCTTCAGACTGTCTTCTGTCAAACTATCCTCAGCTTCACAGCACTTGCAGGCAATTAACATCTGCCACATATAGTATACTATCTCTCTTCAAACCTTTCTTGAGAATACAACTGTCTCACATATTTTGTAAAGTGTTTGTCTTTTTTTTTTCTTTTTTTTTTTTTTTTTTAAGCTTTAAGACAGTAACCAATTAATTGCAGGTTGCAATTATGGCAAAAGGTTTGCATTAGTCCTGAATTCTTTTTGGAATTTTTTCCATGGCTGCAGGCTCTTCTTTTCTGAAAAAAGTTTAGATTCCTTTTGCTAGATTGCCCATTTGGGCCATAGCAGCAGAATTCTTAACCTTAGTCTTCTTTCTTAAGTTCCAGATGTTGTTCTAATACGGTAAATCTTGAAGACAAGAACTAAAAATATAATGATAACTACCATAAACTAACAAAATACATAAGAACTAAAACTTTGAATTTGAATACTGCCTAGGATTGCAGTCCAGGTAGTAGAAACTGGGCATGCTTGCAGCAACCTATGCTGTTGAGACAATATTCTGCACTAGGCTGGACTTTCCTAAGGGATGCTGTGATTCTGATACAGGGAAGGGGCCTATATAATTCCATCAGGTCATTGGCTGCCAAACAGGACAGAGTCTGAAGCCAACAGGGGATGAGCAAAACCACTAAATGCTACTTTTTAAGAACATCATGCCACTTGTCTCTTCAAGTAAGGATGAAATGACCCATTTTGGTGCTTCCATTAAAGGAATGTGAGTACAGACCCTGCAAAGTACTCGCCTACATGCAGTAGTACCACCTGGCTTGCAGAAGTCTCAGAAGTTTTCATCAGGGAGTTCATCTCAGGCTTTCTTGTGGTTACAGTGTGATGGTGTGTTTAGAAATGCAAGTAAACACAAGGTATTACTAGGTAAATATTCAGTGTGTTTATTGAATTAACTCCACAAAGATGCAGATATAAAACTGTACTTCTACTGGAAGACTCCAGAGCACATTGTGAACATGGGCGGGAAAAATAAATTACAGGATGGCAAAGCTAATTTACTGTTTCTTGTGGAAAACGTAATTGACGTTGCCTGGTGATACAGGCTTGCCAACATTTCAGTCCTCAAAGTTAAGACAAAAGGATCCTAATCCCCCTGAGCAGCTGCTATCCAGGAATTAACCACAGGAATTCACCCCCTCATGTCATTTCTGGAATGAATCTTGGTCATATAATAGCTAATCGGAAGATTAAGGAATGAGAGTCAATCAATTATCTGAAAATCAAGTACAATGTTACTTAACTTTTAGAATGCTCAAGTAAAATCGGGTGGTAACATTTGCTCTGTGTGAGGTCTGATGTGTAACTCTGTACTGGCTTGGAGATAGGACAAGTCTCTATTCTGAATTTCAGTAAATCGATAATGTATTTATCCTGGAGTATACTAAACCAGTTCTAAGCAGATTCTGAAATACTTATTTAAATGAAGATTTTTCTGTTGGATGTCTACTTTGAAAATGACATTAAAGCTGACAATGGCTTTGGTCTTTTGAAGAAATGTAAACTAATTTCCTGCTTCAATTTTTAAAGTCATATGTAAAACCATCAAACTGCAGTGGTTTAAACTAACTGTGCTCCGGAAAATATGTAAAACTTCCAAACATTTATTGCAACATGCCTAATAATGATTATGCCTACTGCTGACTAATTTACAACATCTGTAAGATCATCCTTTAATCTCTAGCCACATGAAAGTAAAACGGGTAGACTAAAGGTAAGATAAATCCTGGAATGCACAGGAAAGCACAGCATACTAAATTGGTTTATCAACAGAAGGAAGAATGCAAAGAAGAAACAGAAGATGACACAATAGACAGAAATTCTTTATGACTAATATTGTCATCTATCTTGTGTACTCTATCATATCTACTTAGAGAAAGGCAGTAGGATTTTGATGCTAACAGAAGGAAAAAAACAGTGAAATAAGTCATTACATTAAGCCATATTTGATATACAAGCATTTATGTCTAAAAATCATGTGCTGACGAGATTGTTCAGCTGTTGAGTTGAACATATGCCTCTTCTGTATTATAGTGCTGGATTATGTCATTAAAGAGTTCAGTTTCAATTTTAGGGTAATATTTAAATAGATCATTGTACTAAGGCAGCTGTTAAAGGGACCCCAAGATGAGTTATTTGTTTAGTTGGATGTGTTCAACAATAGCCTTTGTTCATGAAAGAGCCAGAGCAAACAAATGATTGTAAAAGGGCACACTTGAAAACAATTACTTTTCACCCATTCCTTGACAGCCTTGGCTGTGAAACCATCCAAGGTAGAGAGGACTTCTTTGCCTGTCAGGCTGTATGCAAACTTTTAGAAAAACTGATATTACAATATTTGGCTGGGATGCAGTAGCCCTTCATAAAGGGTTTATTGCCAGAAAAATAAAAGAGTAAAATGTCAACAACAGGACACAAATATTTCACTTGAGCCAGTGCAATGTTGTATCTGCTCTTTACAGTAGCTCCATTATTGTTCCCAAAACTGCAGGTGGTGTTTGAATTTATAAGCACAGATAAATAATTTGGTCAAAAATTCTCACAGACCCAGAACCTTAACCAAGAAGCTGTTATTAAAATGTATACTGAGCATGGTCAATTAATTTTAAATTTTTTTTTAAAGATGGCAGTGCTCAGATTTCTGTTAGTGGCATGGCCACTCCATCATGCAAGTAGATGATGGAGTTTAAAAAAGCTGTTTTCGGAACTGTAGTAGAACACAGTTTAAAAAAAAATGAGCTTTTAGAAAAGTTACATTCAAAGGTATACCATAATACTTTGCCATGTCTTTTACGGAATGATCACCCCATTCTGTCAAGTATAAATGACACATATTTTGAATTTTTTTTTTAAACATGTATGTTTGTCAGATAATGGTAAAGCAGATTAGTGAGTTTCATAAAAAACAATCTTCAGTGAAAAAAGTCTGATTTTACAACCCTGTAAAATAACATTCCTTAAAAAATGTAATTTATGTTTTAAAGAAAATACAAAATGGGTTCACCAGCTCAGAAATAGGTACTGTGGCATATATGGTCACCTCCTCACATTTACATCAGGTTTTAGTACCCTCAGTAAGAAAAAAAAAAAAAACCACACTGAAAAGGAACTAAAAGATCTTTTAAAGTAATAGTAAGAAGAGAATAAACACTTCAACTGCCTGGGGATGGAAAACTAACCAAAATTGAACTTCCAGTTTACTGCCTTCAACCAATTACCACAAGGGTCTCCAAGCACTGAGTATTCTCAGTAGCATATATGCCACCGAGACACTGCAAACAGGGTGAATTAAGGACATATTTTCCAGTCCTTTTATTTTTTTCCTTCCCCCCCTCCTTTTTTTTTTTTTTTTCCAGCTAGATCTTTCAGGTTATCTGTGTGTGGTTATAGTTTAATTCAATCATCACACAGGAGCCTAATGACACTGTCTCTAGACAACATGAAGAAATATATCTGCCTTGAATCTCAAACTGCTGCTGCATATGGTATGAATAAAGAGAGATCTGCAGCTGAAAACCTGCAGTAAGACAGTTCTCAATCATCTGGGAATAGAGGGGGTAGGACAAATGCTCCCTCAAAAGGCATGAACATTTGGACAGAGCTGGGGACTGAAGGAGAATGATGTTCTCCAGTTTCACCCATTAGTGAACCAACTAACAAACACAATGGTGTTGTTGTTATTCTTTTGCCATAAGCAACAGGACTCTGTGTGTGGGCAGCAGTTTAGTGGGGAGGAGGATAAGTCGACCCCTTTTTGTCCTATTGATTTTTTCCTATTTGCATGACTTGAGCAAATTAAATGATGCAATATGGCTTTTTGTTACAAAACAAAGTGAGAGATACCACCCAGACACATATGTTGATTCGTAGAAGCTGTTTACATGAGAATGGAGTGAAATCTACCGTGAACTGAGCATAAAAATTCGATTCAGGCTGGGTATTTTTTTTTATTATGCTTGGGCCAGCAAGACTGAAACACAAGTTTTCCAAGTCTCTCAGACCTTGACAACTAGAGAGTTGTAACTGAGGAATTCTTAATTAAACCTAAAGTAGGATGAAATGTTAAAAAAAAAAGAAAAGAAAAAGTAATAATAATTTTTAAAAAAGACAAAAAAAGACACCTAATTGTTTATTTCATGCACAGTGATTCTTAATGACATTATTCAGCAACTTCCCTGTGCGTACCCCCGGATGCAGCACTGGCCAGCACAGCACATAGCTTATCAAACACGGTCCTGCCTGGTTAGGTACCCACGCGCTTGAAAATGTAAGCAACAGGCTGATAAGCAGAATTTAACTTGCTAAAGGATGCAGAGAACTTGACAATTTTAAGAAATCGGTGAGCAGAGAAGGTGCTTCCCTTCACATGACCGCAGCTTGAAATTGGGCAGAGAGGCTGCCAGGTAATGTGGAAAAGCATTCAGCAGAGTATCCCACGGCACCTGGTGAGACACCGGCCCTGGCCAAGAGCCGGGAGACCGGGGTTCCACAGCGGACACTGCGGGGGGGGGGGTTTCGGCGCTGATACACGGAACCGTGAGTAGCATCACGGAATGTTGGTACACCGGCATCAAGCCACTATCCAGACCCCCTCCCGAAGTAAGCGTGTGGAGGAAACCGGACACGATTTTTCACCCCAGGAAAAACCCAACCCGGATGGCACCGCCGGGCGAGGGCACATCCCCTTCGCTGCCGCTGCCGGGAGCCCGCCCGGCTCCTCCGCCCTTCCCCGCAGCCGCGCCTGGGCAGCGGCGGTACCTGCGGGCGGCCCGGCCCCGCTGCACGGGGACGGGACCGGCGCCGGGGCCGCCGCCAGAAACTCGGGCGCTGCGGACTAAAAGTAGCTCGGAGGCAGAGCCGGCGGTAGAGCCGGCACGGCGCTCCCCCCGCGGGGCTCCCGTGTCCCCTCCGGGCGCGGACCTGCGCCGCCTCCCCGCGCCTCCCGAGGCAGCGCCAGACCCGAACCCGGATCCCGCTCCCGCCGCGCCCTCGCCCCCCGGGCGGGAGCGGCCGCGCCCCGCCGCGACATCGCCCCCACCCGCGTGGGAACGCGGCAGGTTCGCGGCCGGTGCGTGGCTCGGCGCAAAGATAATAAAAAAACCCCACAACACCAAAAACCTCCCCCAAAGTCCGGCGCAGCCCCAGGTAGTGCCTACCTTGGCCTCGCCGTGCGGCAGTCCCTGCGCCTCGGAGCGGGAGCAGCAGGACAGGCGGGGGTAGAGGCCGCGGCACATCGCCTCCCCGCCGCCCGGGGCCTCCGGGGACAGCACCCGCCGGTCCCGCTTCTTCAGCCGCCGCGGCGGGGTCCCGTTGAGGCACCTTCTCCTCCGGGCGCCGCTCTCCCCAAACTTGGCATCCCCCTCGAAGAAGCACAGAACCACGGCCACCAGCAGCAGCTTAAACGGCAGCATCTTGAGCATCATGCCTGAGGGAGCGTGTGAATGCACCCAAACCGGGGGTGGGGGGGGTGGGTGGGGGGAGAAGGAAGGAGGGGAATCCCACTGACTTTTCTTTGCACTTCAGATCAGGAAACCACCTCCCTCCCCCAGAAGGGGAAAGTCTGGAGGAGAATAAGTCTGGAGGCGGTTAAAACGCCGACGGAGGAATAGCACCTCGGCCACCCCCGCTTCTTCCAAACAGGCGGACGCCAAGAGGCAGCAACGGGGGGGAACCGAGCCCCCGAGCCCCGGCGGGAGGATGCTCGAAGCCGGCGAAGTTGTGCGAGCGGCAC
Source organism: Poecile atricapillus (assembly GCF_030490865.1). NCBI lineage: Eukaryota > Metazoa > Chordata > Aves > Passeriformes > Paridae > Poecile > Poecile atricapillus. The sequence goes on from NC_081252.1 coordinate 19,698,407, forward strand.
AGGTTTTAGCAGCTGCCGCTGCCGCGCCGAAGCGCCGAGGCTCGGGGGGGGCCGGGCAGCGGGCGGCGGCAGCAGCCCTTCACTTGTCGTCCCATAGGAAGGGTGTCCCCGCGGCGGGACTGCGGCGGCGGCCGGGCCGGGCGATGCCCCCTCCGCTGCTGCTGCTGCTGCTGCCGGCGGCGGCGGCGGCTGCGGCTCGTCCGGGCTCTCATGTTTCGCTCCCTCTTTTCTTCTTCTTTTTAAGCGGCGCGCGGGGAGGTGCTGCCACCGCGCGCCCTGCACGTCACCCGGCGGCATCCACCGGCCGCGCGTGCCGCCCGTGGGGGCCCGCCGGGAAGCGGGAGCGGCGCGGGGGCCGCGCCCGGCGGGAGGGAGCGGCGGCCGGCCCCGCCCCGAGGAGATTCCCCCGCCAGGGCATCCGGCTGCCCCTTTCCCCGCGGGGGAGCGGGAGCCGGGCCTCCTGGAGGGCCGGCGGAGAGAGGGAGGGAGGGGGCGGGTGGATTCCCGCTGCCCTGTGTCGGCGGGAAGCGATGGGATCGCGGCGGTGCCCGGCGGAAGGCGAGTGCCGTAGGTGGGTCCTGCGCCCCCGACGGCCGAGGCGCCCGAGGCAGGGCTCCCTCGGCTTTCGGCTCGGCCGCGACCGCCCATTGGCCCCACAGCTCATCCCCAACGCCACGGAAGGTTCCAGAGGCGTGCGGCCAAGCGCGGGGCGGGCGTCGAAGGCGAGCGCTGCCCTCAGCTCCCGGTGGCTTTTTCCAGCGGGGCTTCGGCACCGTGGCTGCCCCGAAGGTGCCGCGTGCTGGCCGACCCTTGGTGTGTGCGGGTGCGGTGAACCAAGTACAACCTGCTGGCGGGGCCGGCACGGCGGCCATCTCCAAAGGTGTGAGGGAGTGGCATGTGGGGGGTGAGCGTCCTCCCGGTGGGCCGAGAACGGGAGACCTGAGAGTGGCAAGAGCAGGAAGATCCAAGTACTGGCTCATGGTGGCAAGAAAGCACCTGTGAGGCCAGAAGCCATCCAGAAAGGGAAGGCCAACAGAGGTGAAATGGAGGAAAAAGATAGAAGCCCAGAGAACTCCAGCCTAGGGTAAGCCCTCAGAGGTGGCTGTGGTGCAGGTGCAGCTACAGCTGCTGACTTGGAGGCAAAGGGCAGACCAGAGTCAGAGGTGTGTTTACCAGGGACTGGCAACTCATCCCAGAAACTGAGGAAAAATTGGGGTGTACCCAAAGATCCCCCTTAGGAGGGAGAAAGGGAAACAAATATTGCATCAAGTTCCTCACCTGCACAGGTATCTTTAAACCAACCAGGCCCTGTTCCTATTTTTCATCAAAGTGAGTCTCTTCATATTTACACTTGAGCTCTTAAACAGCCACACTGAGCTAAATAGGAGTTTGGCATGGATAAATAGCACATCAGATAAATTACTGAGTAAACACAAGGACTCTTTCCCTTCAAGTACATTTTGAAGGCAACTCACGACTACCTCTTGTCTTGCCACTGACTCTCATTTGACTGAAGGTTTTCCTAACCAAGGCTTGAGCCATATCCCCATGAGTAGGGAAGCCTGTGGTGCAGCTTGGGCTTCATCGCTTGTGTTATTTCATGAGTGAAATGAGAGTGTGTTCCTGAGAAACAGTATCCTTGCTTTGTAGTTTTAGAAAAGACTTCTGCTTTGCAACACACAGACTTGTTCCATGAGCAACCTGACATGGCAGAGCTGTAGCAGTGCAGTTCTACAACAGCAGCTGTGCGCTTTCCATTACTCTGGGGTACTGCGTAGATTATTCTGAAATGAAAGTGATTCTGGTATACAGCACAATAACATATCGTAATAATGTCACTCTTATTCCCAAGCAAATCCCTCACAGCGGGTTACACTGTGAACTGTGGCAGAACTGCAGTGGCCTAAGGATAGAGCAGGAGGTCTGTGTGTCTCCTTCCCTGTATAGGTATAAATATCCATACCAGTTCTCAGAGGAGGTGAGTTTGAGGTGTATTAATTAAATAAAGATTTCCCAAAATGGGCTTTAGACCAAGCTGAAGAACTTAGTTTTCTTAGTTTGTGTAGAGCTGTTTCTACACAGAAATTTTACATTCATACATGACATAGACATTTCCCAGAGATTCTGTGGAATGTGCTGTTGAACTCGTATAATATAAAGTGCTCAAAACTTCAAGCTCTACAGTGGTGGGGTGATCATATATGTATCATCAGCAATGTAAAGATGTGTAAGCAAAACTTGAAGAAGGTTGAAGGTTCTTTAAAACCTCTAAATAGAAATTGCTGATTCTCGGGATTTTGTGCAAGAAGACCAGACTTAATCTAATGTTCCTTTCCACTCTTTAAAAGTACAAGTTAGCTTCTTTTCTAATGAAGCATTTTTCTTGGTTGGTACAGAATTTAATTTTAATTTTAATAATGCAAAGTTAAGATCAATGTTAATATATGCCAGTTGAGAGTGTTAACTTCAGGTGACTTCCAGTCTCTGATAAACAGAGATAAGGGAATACTTACAAAGTAAAAACTTACACATAAGAAATATGGATAATAAACATGTCTGGTTTTTAAGGTGACCTGGATCTGTCACATGAAGTTCATTACTAGAAATAATTAAACATGGTGATGCCATATGTGAGTTGAATAAATTCTGTTATTTCTTCAGATGTAGATGAGAATTTTTGTAGGTTATGAGTAAGAATCTTTGGGTTACAAAAGTGAAAGGGTTAGAAAGTTTTAAAAAGGGAATATGTGTCTGCCACACTGTTTCAAAGTAGCTAGATTTTCTGCTGGTTTTGCCTGGGAGATGGACTGTGCTTAGTTACACCATTACTTTAATTAATGGGTATTATTATGGATCTAATGGTATATCCTTGGGTACCAGTATCTGTGGATTGAATGTGTCAGTGTAAGGCTGATGGTGGCATGCACTTGAACTTACTGTTTCTCAAATTATTTTATGTTATACATATTTGGCAAGGGAATTCAGCTTTCAGGTTTGAAGACCTGTTGGACATCAGGAAGAATTTTTTCAGTGAAAGGATGGTTTAAGCATTAGAACAGACTGTCCAGGGAGGGGTGAAATCACTGTCTATGGAGTGTTCAAAAAACAACTGGACATGGCATTTGGTACTGTGGTTTAGTTGGTGTTGTGGTACTCAGTCAAAGGTTGGACTTGGTGATCTTGGAGGCCTTTTCCAACCTTGATGATTCTAGGTCCATGAACTCCCCAGCAGTTTGAACAAAAGAGGAAATGTGTAATTACGTGTAGCAACTAGAGTCAATTTTGGGAAATACAGCTATCCCAGGAGTTTGCAGATAGGAGCAGAAGCTGGGCAAAGTGATTTCATGGCACCAGGTTTGATAGAAGCAAACAGTAGCATCAAATCATCCCTAAACTACCAACAGATGCTGTTTGATGACACAGATTTACATATTCTTGTGATTCACAGGGAAACTTTCCATGTGGTAACCTCACTTGTGAAAAGCTAAGCCCATGTAGTGTGAATTGTCTTCAGCATGGCTAAATTCCAGCCTTCCACACTGGTGGCAAATACATAGCATATATTGAAAATGAATATTGCAGTGTTGGAGCAGGCTTGGAAAGGACAATGTTATGAAATTACAATATTCTGAGAAATTATGGAATTTCAGATACTAGTAGGGGAGCGTCATGCCTGTATATCAAGAACACAACTAGATAAAGCAGGTGTACTTCAGTCCTTGGGAGAGTGACTCTGCTCTTGTTTTAGCTGGAATTTGAGTTGAACTCCTGAAACACATTTATTTTGTAAAGACAAAAAAGCTTTTTTCTTTTTTTTTCAGAACCACTTACTTGAGGGTGAAATCTCTCCATATCTCATTACCATTACACTTTTCATTGAGTCCTTGTATAAACTGTAGGATGTCTTGTGAAGCCAATGATTCCTTTTCAGTCTAGGTAGGTCTTTGAAGAGCAGGGAGTAGGGCTTGATGATCCCTATGGGTCCCTTCCGACTTAAAATATTCTAAATGTCTGTGGTCTTATTGGGATTACTCTGTGTCATAGACCAGTAGGAAACACTCAGTCATGGATTCTGTGCTGTAGATGCTCAAAACTAGAGTTCCGTTTCCAGATTAAAATCTTTTTAAAAAAAGCCTTTAATTTGAAATTTTGTCTGTTTCATTTAGAGGGGAAAGCAGAAAAATCTTTAAAAAGGTCACATAGTTTGTTTAAATTACTTTGAAACAACACCAAGCTTGAGAGCCCAAGTTCTGAGGCTTCTGCCTTAGCTGCAGTAGACTTCAAGTTCCCATCTCCCTGTTTTCTGTCAGCTAGATGGACAGAGACACAGGAATCTGGAAATTTGGAATGAGGACATGGGCAGGAGTTTCAAGGTTTGGCAGTCTGGGCTCCTGTGCTTCTGGCTTTTTTTGGGTGAAAGCCTAACTGTCCTGAGAGTCCCATTAGAAGTAGAGAGTTTTTTCTGACTCTGGGCTGCATCACTGGGGCTGGGGTTCCTGTGGCTTCAGGGCAGAGAGCTGAAATACCAGGAAACTCTGACTCTGGGACAGTCTTAATGGCAGGAGTTCCCCACAGCTGTGAACTCCACAAGTCCACTCCCTGTAGCACTCCTCTGGTAATGAAGAAGGAAAACTGCTGGAATGGTTTCATTAAAGTGTCTTGTGGTTAGTCAGAAGGTTATAAAACCATTATATTTTTGCTTATATTTCTGTTTGTGATGTAACAGAATTTTTTCAGTTCGTCAAAACATTTCTGGTTGGTTTTCCCCACCCTATACTATAGCCCACATAATTTCATGGGGTTGAGAATAACATGTTGCTTGTCTTTGCATACCACAAATACAAGGTGTGAAAGCTGGTGTAGCATGAATGAACAGGACTTGTTAGGATATTTTTTATGGGAAAATAGGTGCTCAGACAGTCACAGAAAGGTTTTTATGGTATGCCTTTACCACGGATTTCCCCATGGCTCTTAGAAATCTTCTAACCCAGCTGAAACCACCTGGACCATTTGAGTGTGTAAACTAATGCGTCTCCTCTCTACACAAGACTTCAAAAAACCCTGATTCCTGTCTGTGTACAAAAGCAGTATTGGACTGACGTTAACTCCACTTGATTGGCTCATTGGGGATTAAGACCTGCAGATTGTTTTAGCACATCACATCAGCTGCTAACACAAACCTTCAATTACATGTGTTCAGTTTTGCAATGAGGGCTGGTCTAACTAGGAGGCAGATAAAGCAAGGCATTTTGTGGGGGAATGAAGACTCAAGAGGCCCTCTTGCCTATAGCCTGCATACTTTCACTACCTGCTGTAATTCACCTCAACAGCGGGTCTCTATTTATGTGTGCTACAAAGAGACAAAGGAAGCTGCTGTGGGAAAAATCTTTCTTTCCTGGCAGGGACTGTGGTAATCCCACTCCATACTGCAGTTTACAAGCCACGTGTTTGCTGTGCCTTGCTCCAGTGTTTGAAGTATCCATAACTTGCTGTAGGAATGATTTGCATAAGATGTCAACAGGGAACTCTGAAATGCTTCTAATACCTACCAAAGGTCTTTCTGAATAAGTGATATTGTGCATGCCAGAAATAAATAATGGATTTAAATATTTGTGCCTAGTATTCTTTGTGGCCTGCTAAGCATGGGGACAGAAATTTTTTTCCTGGCAATGTTAAAAGTAAATGGTTACGAGGCTCTGCTGTGAGCTGTCCAATGACTGGGATGTCAGACAGGATCCCACAGGTTTTCCCTTTGTTGATATGGTGCATGTGCATTTCCCTTTGTTCCATAGATCAGTGTGAGTCAATTCCTATTTGGTATGGAAGCTTGGGGAAGTTCTTGGTACTAGCTTTTTTATAATACATGCTAAGGCACCGTGTACAGCATTGCTGCATACCGAGCATATATGCTACGTTAACTTGAGGCCGCTTTACAAACAATAAAAAACTTTTCTCACACAAATGGAAAATAACAGTGGAGTCAGCAAACATTGCCACATATTTTTGTGGAACTGCATGTGTCCAATTCATATGTGTGATCCAGCTTTCAGAAAGATGTCTCGAGTTCAGTACCATAATTTATCTCTTGGAAAGTGAGGAGTTCAGCTCTATTAAAATTGCTCTTCGGTGCATTGTTCACACTGCTACCCAGGGCCCTGGCACATGGGGGAAACACTGAACCTGACACACATCCTCAGCCCCGTGCTAGGAGCCTGGCCCAAATCAGTCATTCTGCCATGTTAAGCGATTCTGAGCGGTGCCGAACACTGCCTCATGTTTCTGGCATCACACGTGAGCTCTGCAGGCTAGTGTGCACTTCTGTGCAGTGTCATACATACAGCAGGCAATCGTTTCCAAGTGCCTGTCTTGGAAACTTGTCATCACTGACCTATGGTTGCAAATTTTAACCTTTCTTTCCTTTACTTTTTCCATCTTGTTTCCCTGAAGGGGCATTGGGAACATTGTGTTACCAGCCTGAATACTGACCAGATGAGATCAGTCTGGAGAGGATTAAAGCTGTAGCCTGAGTCCCAGTTGTGTAAAGAAAAAGCTGGTGGAAGAAGGAGATTTTGTAAAAAGCTAATTTTTACAGAGGGTGTTCTTTGGGAATCCATCACTGAAGTCACACAGTTTGGCCTGCTTGCCCCCCTGCCCCCAAACTCCTGTGATGCACGGCAAATTTCAAGCATATGGATCTTAGACTATGTACAATAGTGAACCTTTAACCAAAAGCCATGCTCAGGTTCACAGTAATTAAAAGGGAATGCCAGCACTTGTTTGGCCAGTAGCTTAGGATGTGGCCATAAAGCTGCTTCAGCCACACAGAGTACTGTCAAACCATCAGGTTTTAGGACTCCCTGGTTCTGCAGCCTGATACTATTCTGCCAGGAATGTGGTCTTCAAAGACAGATTGGACTATCTAAATTCTTCAGACCTTGAGGTAAAGAGTCCATTAACTTTGGTGAGAAATAAATCTAAGTAGGTGGTGGGTTCACACACAGGTGGCAATGTGTGAGTAATTTATTTCATTTGACTGTAAGATGCATGAACAAAGAAGATCTTTGGATAAAGATGTAAACTGATGTGGATGCCAGATGAACTTTGACTGAACTTAAGGCCGAACCACATTTTAAAAAATAAATAAATTACCCAGGATAAGGAGAGACAATAGCAGATGCTGGAACCATCTGTTCCTGGACAGCTCGAATAGAAAACTCCTTCTAGTCTATTGCATGTTTCTTTCTCCATTGGATAGTAGTGTTCTCCCTATGAATGTGGTCTGCCTGTGGTAGGATATGAACAATGATAGCCTTGATTTCCAGGTGAGTTGTCCTCAATCACAGAACTTCCATATGCAGCCTTGTTTCTGCAGCATTTGAAATCTTCATATAATCTAGTGGTTGAGTTAAGCACTTCATCCTAACCTTAAGGCATGTATTACAATCACTATCAAATGAACTTTAAGGATGAGCTGTACTGCTCCATGTAATTTGTTACAGATGTGAGGGAATCCCTAATTTCCCAAGGAATGGTCACTGCAGACTAGATGTTGTCTGAATGAGGTAAACAGACTGCACTTAACCCTTACAGCAGAGATTTGGTTTTAATTTGGGCAAAAACATGATTTAAAGTCATAATTTTTCCAGCTTTTTAACTTTTTCTGCTCTCCATACAATTTTTTAGAATAAAAAAATTTAGAACAGAATCATAGCATTCCAGGGACTATACAAAGTTACAGACTACTTTCTGTGCTTGGAACAAGATTAGTAGGTATAGGTCACCATTCAGACTTTCACGAAGGATCAGTTTTTTGAGATCCATCCAGTGGAATAATGATATTTAGTGATTTTTAATATGGAAATACATTGTTTGCAGGACAATGTCTATGACATGGATGAGTTGTTGAATCTTGCTAGCAAATCAGTCAAGTATCAGTGGGAGTCAGATGAGTTCCTATTGCCACTCAACATTTTTTGGAAACTCAGGGGTCAGCTGGATGTTCACGAGGGAATTCTTTGTTCCAGCAGTCATTTTTTTTTCTAATGTAGAGTCTGAGATGCACTCCTGTGGAACAGTTTCTGATAAACTTATCTAAATATATGTAAGGAAGGAAGGCTCTGAGGACATTTGAATCCTGTGCCTCTGGCAGCTTGAAGGAGTAGAGGGACTATGTGGGTTGTTCTCTCTGGACCTGTGGTTTTTATAGTAGAACCTCACACCAAACATTCAGTTCTTTTGGGAGGCTTGTGTATCGCTCCACCAAGCGTGGCTTTCCTAAGGGTTTGAACTTTAACACCAGGGGCACTTGCATGTCTCAGGAGGAGGTAATCTGTATAGACAAAACTTTGGGAAACACTTCTAAGTGACAGCTGCATGTTCCCTGAGAGTGCTGTTGTATCAAGAAATCAGTGAACTAGTCTGGAAGTCTACACAATCAAATTGTTTTGACAGAGCTGAGTGGGCAGGTAATAATTCTAAATTTTCCAGTATTTTTGGATACAAGACAGAGTTTTAGAGTTTCAGTACTGATTTGAACACGATGCTAAAAATGTAATTTCAAGCAGATAACATAATAATTGTCTTTCTGCTTTCCTACAGGGAGGGAGTCATGTAGGACATAAATAAGACACCTCTAGAAAAATAACTTAATGGGGATGCAGTCCTGTGCTTCCTTCTTACCAATCCTTAATTTAGAGATTTCTGAAACAGGATTCCACACTTTATCTTGAGATCCACCCAGTAGCATGAGAGAATTCTGAAAAGGTGTAACATTTAAATGGGTTAATTATGATTTTATTTTTTTTTTACATCCTTTCTCAATGCAGGCATCAGTTCACTCACTGATGGGTAGAACTAGGTAAATATATCTTTTCTTTGAAGAATGTTTATATTTATGAATAATAATAAAATGAGACTATAACTGAAAAAACACTGAAGCAAAAAGGAAAAGAACAACAATTAGTGATAAAATAGAGAAGAAAAAGTGAGTAATGAAATTAACGTTCCTTTACATAGCATTATCCTCTCCATTCTGGCTCAATCCAGAGCCCATTCAGCAGGTTCCCCTTAATTTCATATGTATAATCATGGAATGGTTTGGGTTGGGAGGGTCCTTGAAGGTCATCCAGTTCTAATCTCCTGCCATGGGCAGGGATACCTTTCACCAGACAGATTGCTCAGAGCCCCGTCCAGCCTGGCTTTGAACACTTCCAGGGATGGGGCAGCCACAGCTTCTCTGGGCAACCTGTGCCAGTGCCTCACCACCATCACAGTAAGGAATTTCTTCCTAATCCAACCTAAACCTGTCCTCAGTCTGTTTAAAGTCATTACCCCTTGTTCTCTCTTGATCCACCCCTCACTGTGGAGATCCTTCTCTTCTGGACCTGAACTTCAGCTGATCCTTTATGTCTTGTGAATGCAAAGATGTTGGCTAGCTATCTGTACAGTATTTGTTTACTTACATACTTACGTATATTTTTATACTCATTAATGTTACATTAATATGGAATATTTTCAGTCATGCATTGATAGGACAATAAAATTGTTTCATGCACCACTTAACTTTTGAGCCATGGATTTTGGTTAGCTCTGAAACAGAAACCATTGCAGTGTATGCTGATTCTTACTTGAGAAAACAGTTCTTTTAAAATCTTTCTCAGAGAAAGATGCCCATTCCAGTGACCTTACTTGTACAGTGCTCACAGTCCTTACTTACTTGTTTGAGGAGCCTTGTGGAAACGCAAGGCACTTCTTAAGTGCTAAGTACTGTTTATAATAGGAAATTTTTCTTCCACTCCCAAACCTAAGCTCTTCCCAGAAAATTATTTAGCCAGGCTGTGCTGTAACTTTCTGTAGTGTTTAATGAGAATAATGTTTCATTGCTTCATTTGGCATGTAAGATACAGTCTTTGTGTATGGCAACCCACAAAATAGAAAGGAACACTGCAGTTTGTGTTATTAAATTACAACATGTAATAAACATCTATTTTTTAATTGGTATCAAGGACTCTGAGAAGCTGTTTTGACATAAAGCAACAAAAATTGAGAGATTTTGTGCTTTGTCATACAGGTTTGATGCTTTGTGAGTCACAATTTATAAACATTGTGGAATATTTATTACTGTCCTATTAGAAAAGAACTGAGGATCTGTTGTAATAATATATGTCAGAAGCACATGAATACTCAAATATTCCTGTTCAAATGAATAATAAAGATTCCTTTTTTTTTTCACAGTTACAGTTTTACATTTTCAAATTAAAATACTGTAGAGATGCAATTTCTTGAATTTGCTTTGTTTATGGAAATGCAGCTTTCCAAAGAGCCGTATTGGTCGATGCTCTGATTTGTTTACATATCTGTAGAAAGGAGACAATTGGAAATGATGAAATCACTGCTTTACAGGTAGCCAACACCCTTGGCTGTGTGTATTTTGGCTGAGATGGTGAGGAATGCTGCAACCCAAGTGTGATTCCACCGCCAACTCCATCGATGCTTCATACTGAGAATGGGTAATTAGTTTTCATTAAACACTTTAGCTGACACTAAAAAATATTAGTATTGCTACTGAACACTGTTTGCAGGACCTATATTGACATTTTCATACAATGTGCATCAAAATTAACTTTGTTTTCACTTGGTGTCATGGGTAAAACAGCGTCTGAATCACCTGCTTTTGGAACTTTACTTATTACAGTCACGGTACTGGAAGAAGACACAATGAAAGAGAAAGCTGAAAGCAATTATTTTAAAAAATCTTCATTATGTAAGTTAGTTCAATATAACTCTAGTCTTTTGTTTTAAGCCTGTTGGAAATTAGTTTTCCGTTAGTATTTTAAATATATTTGTATGTTGCCCTGCACAGTGACAATCTGAATTTGATTTTGTCATTTAATTCATATTACAGTAGTCTATAGAGTAACATTAGAGTAAATTTTAAGTAAACTAAGGAAATATGGAGATTGTAGAAGGAACATTTATTAGGGTACTGTTGTATATGGAGAAAATGCGTGCTTCCTTCTATTATTGAATTAAACATCTCTGGGCAGTAATGGAGAGTTATTGAACTCTGGTGTGAGCTCTGTGTTATAGTTAATATTCTAAATGGTGATTTCCTGCTTTTGTGTTATGAATAGTTCTAAGTAAATTAGTAAAGATTTAGTCTTATTTTTTTCAAAAAGAAAATGTTTAATTGATAGGTTGATTCATTTACTTATTAGTTGTTTGTGTCTTAATGTAAATTTTAACTTTATGAAGGAAAAACATAAGCCATTAGTCTCTATGAGATCGAAAATTCCTAAATTAGTGAAAATTTTCAAAATTCTTAGCTTTTAAAGTGTCTGTGCTCTAAGAGTTAAAAACAAAAAAATCTTCATTAAAACCTGCAGCAGAGTCAAACTTTTTTCCTTGAAGTCTGAGGCATGAAATTCTGTGCTGGGACTTCTTATGATCCTTTTATGGCCACATTCAAGTCCCAGTTGTAAAAGAGAAGAGGAGGCCCATCGGCTGTTTGAAACTGTCACATCTCTGTTGATTTCAGTTTGAATAATTTCTAACTACAAATTTGCCGCAGGGTCTTTCTGTACAGACCCTTTTGTGCTATTTTCTTTGAGAGACAAAAAATACCCAGAAAACTGCAACAAAATGCTTTGTGCTCCATCTTGTGCCTTATCATTTTAGGATATTAAAGTGTAGTGGCACTTTGGAAGCAAAAGAAAGGAAGATGGCCTGCCAACTAAAGCAGGATGCAATTTCCTTTCACCCTCTTAAATGATCTTTTGATGTCATCTTTGTTAGCTAGCCTCTGTTGTATTGAATTTGTCTTCAACACATTAAATTCCAAAAATAGAAATACTGTTGGTTCTCATAAGGCAGGGTGAACCAGAAAAAGATTACACCTATAGCCATGGGACTTAATAATAATAAGAAAGAAACCTTGCGCTGTTTCACCTGTTAACTTAAGACATTTGGAAGACAAGCATGACCACTGAGAGGTCCTTCCTTTTGTGACACTTCAGAGACAGCCGCCTTGAAGAGTGGTGACAAAGATGGTATGGAAACACCTGAGATTCTGACTCTGTTGCTGACCTTAACTGTAGGGAGGGTGTACCAAAACCAAAGAACTCTGAAGTGATTCTTCAGTTTGCTGTCCTGGATGCTTGTCATTCCCTATGTCCTGCAGGAAAGGAGTGTCTCTTTTTTGTTGTTCTGTTGTTGTTGTTTCCTTCCCCAGCTCCCCACCTACCCCAGAGAACCAAGTGTTACTCAGTGGAATTCACCTTGCTGAAGAGCAAGACTTTTCAAGGCTCCTGGCCTGCTGCACAAACAGGCTTCTTGTGCTGTTTTGGCTAACAGTTCAAGTATCCCAGCAAGTCCTACTTAATAAGCTATCTGATAAGGCTTGGTTGTGCTTCACAGTGTTTAAATTTCTTAGGGAACTGTTTAGATGATGAAAGTGCTCCAGTGCCTGCATTTGTGTAAAACTCCAAAATTATAAAACACAGCCTTTAGTGTCTCAAGGTCTCAGATGACTGAAATACCAAAAGGATTTGCATATTGAAGTATTTTGCTCAGTATCTCAATATTGGCATAGACAATATGTTGTGTAAATGATATCTGTTTATGCTTTGCTTTCTGTGTTACTTTTTGTTGGTGTGTCTGTTAAATAGAATAGTCAGAAAGCAATTTCACAGCTCCTTGCAGTACCAGAATCTAAAGAAGGAAAAGGTCATGTGTATATCATCTAGTTTTTATCTCAGCAACAAAGGATTGTACCTTGTATTTTTGAGAGATTCTTCTGATTTGTTGAGCTTTAAACAATATTATCAAATTGTAGGTGGTGCTGTTTCTCTTTGGCATTGTATTTCCATTAAATAATATCTTTTGAAAATGGTGTCCTCACGGACCGACAGTGTCTTAACATTCACGTGGAAAAAAATCTGCAATAAATTTTAACTGATCCTGGGTAAGTAGTGAAGTATTCTTGTTGTTATAATTGCTCATCCTTACAAATTGTGTATAATACAAGCTTCCATTATATACTTGGCCTGAGCTTTAATTTTTCAGAGCTATTACTTAAAGAAAAAAAAAATAAATTCAAGCAACAGAACATAGTCTGTGACAAATAAGGAATTCCAAAGGAGGTTACAGGAGACTTGCTGAAGTTAACATGCTTCAGACCTTCAAAATGCCATACTTCTGCACACATTACTTTACATCTCATTGAAGGTGTCCAGGTTCTAGTGATGGCATTGTTGTAGCTGTGTTTGTTGAGCTTTTTTGTTTAAATATAGTCTTCCTTTCCCTTCTGCCCTGGCATTATTTTCACAGTGTTTTTGCTTAAATCAATAATTTTGATAATTCTAACTGGACAATTCTGTTTCATTTACTTATGGCACTTCATGTGAAACAGTTCTGCCTTCATTTCCTGTTTATTTTTAGTTGCTAATTTTCAGACTTTTTCCATCCCCTTGGGTTTTTTAAAATCCTGTTTGGTACAAACCAGGGTGGTCCAACTGGCAGTCCAAGGAATAGTTCCATCTGGCCTGCTGCATTTGCCAAGGAGGAGCTAGGAAATGCCTGTAAGAGCATGCACTGCCCTCACAAGCACATGTTACCTATTACTCAGATACATAACCATGCTTGAAGCCCAACTGTTGTGCCATGTCCACCTGGAAAAGGAGATGGGAAATTGAGATTTCCCGGCATAGCTACTTGTCTAGGAGGCTAGTTGTCCTTTCAACAATCTTCAAAGAAGATGCTACAAGTGGGAGTTACCACCTGTTGTAGAAGAACTAGGCCACTGTCATTTTTCCTGGTTAGATTGATAAATTAATAGACAAACTGACAGGAAAACTGTGCTTAAGCCCTGGGACAGTAGGAGCTAGTTAGAATTTTAATATCAACTTCAACAGAACTGATTTTACCAATTCATGGGATTATTTCAGGCTTTGCATCTGTCAAGTGCTCTCTGTTAAGTCACTCTTTTTTCCTTAGGCAAGATGAGCTGATTGTAATAACCAAGCACTGTGCATTGAAAGCACCTTAAGAACCAAGTATATTTTGTCAAACTGACAATATCATTTCAAGGTGTTTAATTTGGTTACTTTGCAGGTTTTTTTGTTGGACAATCCTGTGCCTTCAGATGCAGATGGGTGCCTCAGTTGAAATCAGTGCATCTGCCAACATGCAATCTCTCCTAAAAAATTATCTCAAAAGCTGAACTGATCCCAGGTACTCCATTATGTTGTACAATAATTGCCTTTTTGCAGCAAAACTAAGCCTAACTAAGCCTGAGGTTTAACCAATGCCTCATAAAACAATTATATCTCATCTTTTGATGTGTGTTCCATTTCCATTAAAAATATTTATAATGTCGAGAAAGAATGGGGCAGACTACAGCTTGGCAAAAAAGCTGAAATAAGCAATCAGGAGCAATATACCCCAATGTAAAATGTACATTTACTGTTACCATGTATCACTGTGTGATGACAGCAGAGTTCTGTCATTTTATTATCCTTATTCAATATTCTGAAGTACATAAAGGTATCAAGAAGATATAGCAAAAAAACCCTTCATAACATTCAATCTTAATTTTATACCTATTCCTTTTAGCATCCTGCTTTCCTTCTCAGTTGTAGAGAAACACCAGATTAATGCTCATAACTTACCGCTTCCCAGTTTAGAGTGTACAGCAGCACAACTGCTCTAGTCACTCTGTGCTCATTTATTTTAAAATATTTATTCTGTTTATTGTCCTGCTCTGGTCTGTAGTGTTCCCCATTATACCAGGCATCTCCAATTTTGGTTAAAAACACCCCTTATTTCTGATACAGATCATCTCCCCAGGGCATTGTTTTTTTCTGGTCTTGATTAATCTCCTTTGTTTTCTGTCTCCTCTTTGCATGTTCTTTCTTATTGTCTAATCTTTATGCTATCTATGGCTATAGTGTTTTCCCCAAGTCTTTCTTTCCTTTGTCTTCTTTTTTCCTTTCATGCTCAGCTCTCTTTTTCACACTGATTCACCTGTCTTCCTTTGGTGTTCACCCCCTCTGTTTTCTTCTCATGTCTTCAGTCTGATGGTTCCATTCTGTTTCTGCTCTGTTCACTTTACTGCACTGTCCTACAGCCTTCTTGGTTTTCCTTTGCCTTCCCTAATGTTGTCTTGTATTTGTGAGATGACTGATGATGACAGAAAAGTGGAAGGGAAAACAAGAGCTGAAGTAATTTAGACATATGCCAACTTTCAGAGAAAAGTTTTATTCAGGAATAAATATCTGAATTGAAGCATCTAACAGGAACAGCAACAAACTCCCTGATTTCTTATGGGTAATTATTCATTACTGAAACTGAATTTTACTTGATGATTACAGTTTGCAATATCATAGAAGGACTACACGATGGCATACTTAAAAAGAGATAAGTTTAAGTGAGGCCAAACATAGAGTTATTAAATACATTTAGTGAATAGTTGCAGGGTTCATGTCTCTAGAAGTTTCATGGTGAGAAAAATGGAGGATAGGGCACTGGAGGATAAAAGAGGCTGGCTCAAGAAATAGATACATAAATTCGATGAGGAAACTACAAATTATGTATGAAAAGATGGTGAATCAGAGGCAATAAAGACTTGCAACAAGTCTTTGGAGCTGGTTGAAAACCAGAAAAAATAGCACAGAACTGAGAACAAGCGGTGATAATTCTGTTACACATGATGGAAAAAACAGGAGCAGTGGAAATGGCAGCAGAACCAGTTTACTGGGTACCAGACACACACTGTTAATTAAAGCAATTTCAAGAGGGTGCAAAGCTTTATGGATAAAACAATGAAGTCCTAGGAAGCCAATGGGTTTGAAAAGGGGTATATTTCATACTGGTAAATTCTTCCTTGTTTTGCTTGCAGAAAGTATTCAACTAGAGGAATTTAGGTCATAGTTACCCATTGAACAGTGGTTTGTCAAAATTTTTGCATCTTACTGTGATACAAAGGTTGGGTCTAGAGTTTTCTATTTGTATTCATGTTTTCTAACAGAAATTTATTCTCAGAGTTGTTACCCTGATTTAATGAAATCACGACCACAGGCAGCATATAGTCAGTCACTGGCATTGCTGTAGTAACTGTCCAATAAAAGAATCACAAGATTTTCAATTGCAATATGTGCAAGGACACAATTTCCAAAATAAAAGATCATTTTTGTAGTTTTGTCAGCAATTTCAAAATTCTGGTCACCCCTCATTGGCTCCCAAAGATTGTGACTGGGTGGTATTATAACAGTCTGCTGCTTGCTGCAAACCAATGAATCCTCTTTCATATCTCACATTATTTGCAGTGAACAATCAGATAGCATAACTTTTGTTGCTGGAATATTTTTCTGCTTGAAAGCCACATTGCCTGGAAGTCTTATGTTAAAAAATGGTATCACACATCTGAGTACCATGAGTTTTGTTAAGTTAAAATGTCAGAGGCACATCCTTAACTAAAACACCAACAAGGTGTGTGTAGTTAAACCACATTCTGCAACATTTAACAGGAGTTACATTAGGGGTGGCCAGCATGGCTTCACCAAGGGCCAATTGTGCACGACTGATCCTGCAGCCTTCAAGGGTGGATTAACTGCTTCAGTGAGCAAGGGAAGAACTATTGATGTCATCTCTCTGGACTTCTGCAACATTCTTGCCTCTAAGTTGTGAAAGACATTAATTTTGTGGAAGGACTATTAGGCAGATAAGAGTCAGTCAATGGCTCAGTGTCCAAATGGAAACCAGCAATGAGTGGTATATTGGTCTCTACTGGCACCAGTAGTGTTTAATATGTTCACTGTGTCCGTGGTGTTTGCATATAAGGAACAAAGAGCAAGAAATGTTGTGTCTGGTAACTGTTCTCAACTGTTGTCTGAACAAAACAAAAAATAAAAGAGATGAAAATATTTTCCTGTTTCAAAACCAAAGGAACATTTTATGTGGGACTAGATTGTATGTTACAGGTTCATTACAGGAGTGTTATTTTGACATGTGAATTATTAATTTTTATAGCAATGTAGAGACAATAAGGGAGAAAGAGCAGACAACACTGTACTTCGAATAGCTCTGGGCACTCAATCTCCCATCTTACCAATTGCAGTAGGCATCAGTTGTCTTAGTATCAGAGTGAACCATGTATGTATATCCCTTATTAATATAATGCATGTACCTAGACAATTTGCATGACAGTTTAATCTGTTCAAGTCAATAGCCACTTAATAGAAAAGAAAAAGCATTCCTTGGCTTCTAAGCCATGAAGTGTTTGGGGCAAGTCGGAATGCGAGTGGTTATAACAGCCCTTTGATTTCCATGTTATTCTGTCCCCTAACTTGCCGTGAATTAACTTTTCCTTGAGAGCATATAGAGAGTGAAATTCACTCTATCATAGTGTTGTAATCTTTTTTGCAAATAATGAAGTCAGAGAAAATGAGCACAATGTGGACTTGTCCTTTTTGTTTAAAGTTCCATCTGAGATTTTGTTCTTTGTAAGGAAGCAGAGGGAATGCCTATTTATGGTATTTTGCAGCTACACTGAAGGAAATGTTCTCTTCAGATTATGTTGAGTGGCTCCATAGTATACAATGTTTGTAGTCCCTCTGTTGAGGCAAGAGCCATGTAAGCAACATTTACGCAGACTGGACCTTAAGTATCTGATCCTCAGACATGAAGATGATCTTTCATGAGTTTAATATTCTGGGAATTCAGGACTCTGCAATATTTTCTTCTGTCTGAGTCATGTAAGTTACTAAATCAGTTACTGTTTGTGCTTTTCAGGTTAAGTTCTGTGAGGAAATAACATGTAATTGCAGCTGTCCAAAAGATGTAGGGTTGAAATCTATCCTGTATCTCCAAAATTATTCAAGGTGAAAGCAAAACATGTTTAGTTTTATGTTCTGGTGCAGCAGATGGAGGGTAAAGACTTAAGGATTCATCTGCTTCCCAACTAAACATGCAGAAAAGCAGACCCTCTTCTCCTGGCTGCTTCTGAACTGACATGAAAACTGGGGGTATATCAGTCCTTTTGGGTTCCTGTAGCCCTACATCCTAGTTCCTAGCATACACCTGTTGTTTACAGGAATATCAGCAAATTCTGGGCAATAACTTAATTTTAATTAATTCAGGAATCCTTTATCTTACTAGCCCTGTTGGGCAGTAGGGTGTTTTGTCCCAGAGGGCACGGTGTCTGTTGTTCAGGCAAGCCTGTCTATCCGTATATGGAGCTGTGTGGCTCCAGTTAAATATACCTCAGTTGAACTGACAACACAGCATAGCTTTGTGGTTGCATAATCAATGTTTTCCCCTTTTGCTTTGTTGGTGACCTCTAGCCAAACCCTGCTTTGAGTAACTAATTTCTATGTGGGATTTTCTGTGCAATTGCTGCTATATTAAATGAGTTTCCTGCAAGTAATAAATAATTTATTTTGTGAAATGAGCTCCTTTCTATGCCCCCACAGAAATAGCTGTGTACTTGAAAGACTGAGAGCAAATCCTATTTTGTTATGAATGTCTATTCCTCAGAATGCAGGAGACTTTAGGCCTGATTGCTCATATGGTTTCGAGGTGCTTATAGAGCTTGAAGTGTGAAAAGCAGAGACCTTCTTGACTTATGTCACTGTTGAGAGAATTCAGGTCTTCTGGCAGACTTCAGAAGCAGAACAGTTCCAACAGAGCAGTCTTCCATTGCATGAGTGAGACCCTGCTTTCTCTTCCCTCACCTTTCTCCTGACATAGGCTGCTCCCTCAAGGGCTAGAGTGCTGTTCCTTCCCTCAGGATCTCTTCTTACTCAACTCAACAGGAACTTTTAAATTCACATTCAGAAGAGAAGACCAATATTTGATTTAGCTTCATTTCAGGATACCGTCTGCCTTTTGGAGGAAATGAGGCAGAAGTCTAATGACAATGTCCTTATTCAAAGCCTAGGCCTTAGTTGTTCCCTATACACTATACTTCCTGACTATCGAATGAAGCAGGGATCCCAAATATATTAATATATATATATATATAAAAAAGTAGACTCTTTATGCACACAGGAAGCAATTAAAAATTGTACAGTTGTAGTTAATGTTGATCTGTTTTAAACATTGGGTAGGACTTGCAGCATGGGTCACATTTTATCTAGATTTTAATGTATCATCCTATCTGACAAGGTAGAATGTAGTAAAGGAAATAAGACCTTCCTAAAAAACAGAATTGCTCTTAGGTGGAGGTGCACAGGCTGCTATCTTGGTATTAAACAGAGATTTTACTGACCTGTGGCAGAGGTTTTTGCATGTCTTCAAATGAAGTATTTGGCAACAGCTGTAAGCTGTCATCTCCTTTGTGGGTTGACCACAGTGTGGAGAAGACTCATGCAGTTCAGCAGTGACTTTCCCAACAGGATACCTACAGCAGAGGAATCTTAAAAATTGAGAACTGTGTGTTCTGTTCCAGGTTCTTGTGGGAAGTAGTTGTACTTAGTCGTACTAAGTTGGAATTAGTCGTACTAAGTTGGAATTAGTAGTACTAATTAATATTTTTTCACACTTTTCCCAGTAGTTTGCCCCTTCTGCTTTTCTCCTGTCAAGTCTCCCCATGCACTTTTCACTCACTTTTTTTATGAGCACTGTGTCTTCCAAACCAAGTGATTCTTTTTCTGAGCTGTGTGTATAACAAGACGAACATTGAGAACACAGGAAGACTGTTTGCCTCTTTTCTGTTCCAGTGCCCAGTGCCATAATTGTTTCTGGCAGCCATGAAGAGCTGTTGCAAGGGAAAAGCTCTGTTCAGTCTGGAAGACAAAATGTGAAAACAGGCTCTGTAAAGAATGTTGCTTGATACCCTCTAGCAAGCTTTCATCGAGCACGTGCAAACTCCTGATTTTTCTCAGTAGTTTAGAGCATGTCTGCACAGGGTGAGACTGCATAGTGACAGTGAAAAGGATCCTGCCAAATTTCAAGTACTGTGTTCAAAGAAGGAAGATTGGAAACCCTCTCAGTGACACAGCTGTAAGAATTTTTTAACACAGGCAGAAGTGTATAATGAAGCTACTTTATTGGTTCTTTTAAAGAAATAGGGTTAAATCCATTAAGTTGAAGTGTGCAACCACACACAGATTTAGAAGACTCCTAGAGGCAGCATTATTTGCCTAACATCACAGAAAGTTCCAGATTCACCTGCAGAACAGAACAGGACTTACTAGGAAAAAACCCAACCTTTTTGGAGGAGCCAGAGTTGTCACTGGGAGTTTTTAACACATGTATCTGACAGTCTGCACGAAATAAAGATTGGAAGACAGGCTAAAGCCTAGCTGACACTTGGTCTCATTTTAGGAAAGAAATCAAAAAGGAATGTATAACCCTGCTGTTCATTAAATACAACTGTAAATGAATGCTTGCGTAGCAATGGAATCACTTTGCATTCCTTAAAACCTCGTTGGCAATGCATAGTGTGGTCAGCTTCAGTATCTGCAGAGAATGTGTTAGATCTTGAGTATAAAGCCCCTCTTTCCTCAAGTAATCAGGTAGCACTTAAATGATTTGTTAATCCCTTCCATGGCTGGCGACTACTCTGAAAGCTACCTTTGATAGCCAAGTTTATTGAGGAATGGTACAGGAGAATTTCAGAGGGAACAGAAGAGCAAGGCCCTGCCTATCTGATTAATGGCTGGGAAGAATGAAAGGACAAATTAACAACCTAACATCTTCTGCTGGCCATTCTGAAACCACACTGTCATTCAAGAAGAGACAACAAACAAGAGCCCTGCCTAAGGCAGGCTGAATTGTCAAGACCACTACCTCATCCTCTGTTTCTTCTGGGAACAGTGCTGCACTACAGTAGTCCTAAAATGTTTGAAGGGTGGGAAGCGGAAATTATTGAACTCTTCGCTACATCATGACCCAGTTTTTTTCCTCACACCCATGCAAATTGCATCCAAGTGTTTATTGTAATTCCCTTTGGCTCAGACTGTTCCTTTTCCCTATAGTGTCTTATTCTTTGCTCTCCAGGTTCCGTCAGCTCAGTGTGCAAATGTTTCAGGAAGTAATTAGAAAGCTATGTGCTCATTACTACCATGTAAATTAGATCACAGCTCACTCTCCAGATAATTCATATAATCAGACACCTCCCTTTCTCAGGTCCTAAAGGAAAGGTACCATTTTAAATTGTCTGTCATTAGTAAGTTTACTTACTTTCTGTTTGATTTAGATATGTTTTTAGTGAATTAAACACTCTTAATATGAAAAGAGATTTAAACTGTGGAATTAAAGCCAGATTCTGGTGGCTAGCAGCAGCAATCTGTGAATTACTGACGTATATGTTTAATATCTCCTTTGAGAGTAGGAAAGTTCTTCAAATGTTGAAACTGGCTTAAATAATTTAAATTCATATGAGTGGTGAAAATTCTTTGGCTAATAATGTTAGCCTTATCTCTTCACTTCCAATTTAATGTGGAATATTTGGAATAGTTGTTAATAGTATGTTGATTAATTTTAATATTTATTCAACAGAATGATTTGAATCCTTACACATTAGAACTGACTAGATTAGTATTCTCATCCTGATGTAAAAAAATATATTTTCATCAAACAAATTGTTATGTTCCTTCACCTACCTGGTTTTGCTTGTTGCACTAAACTAGCCAAAAACTAGCAAAAACTATTTTTCTTCTCTGTTTCTATAAAAGCTGTTAAGGAAGGATAATATTTGTTTTCCCTGAAAATGCTACTTCATGATCACTTTTAATAGGAATGAAGAAGAAAGAAAAAAATTAATGAAAAATATGAAAAATAAAAGGAGTGCTGGGATTGGGTTGCAGAAAGCTGAGTTTCAAGTTCCCGCTCTGACATTAAAATAAGGACACTGACAACTGATGCCTTTTGGCTGTTCTGGACTCTGTCTTCCCTGCTTTTATGTGGGGAAACTTTGAAACTTCTGGGGTTAACTCTAATGTGGGGAAGAAATATTTTTGAGATTTCAAAATTTCAGAGGAAGAGAACTATTTACCACCCAGATACAATGTCAAGAAGTAGCATGAAGCAAAATAATTGTCAGCATCAACCATTCAAAGTAATTTCTTTTTCAGGTTTTTTTTCAGTAAAAACTTCAAGTTTTTACCCACAAAATAGATTATTGATAGGATGGTCCTTCTCATTCCTTTAAAGAAATTGAGCTATTTGATTTAATGGCAATGGAGTCTTTAGGAAAAAGAAATTGAATTTAACATGAAAACTGTTAGGTAGTGCAGCCAGTAGATTAGGCTTTCATCTCCTTATTTTTTCCTAAGAACCATCTATTTTCTTTCTGTGTAATTTGAAGACCTGATATCTCTGTACCTATGTGTTGAACATGTCTGTCTATCTCTTTGCAGAGAGAAATAAGCAGCACTGCTCTGTCAGCCATTTGATTCTGGTGGTTTATATTAATGTCAAGGCCTACAAGAGTCTCTTATTCTCCTGCCATTTTCTTACACAGCCAAATGCAACTTCTCCTTTTTTTGCAAAGTAATTGTTCACCTTTCTTACAGACACAATCACATTTAATATTTAGTGTCATGAAACATTTGAATTGTATTTTGAAATTTTGTATTTCCTTGTACTATACTGTCCAAAGGAAAAGTATTGTGATACCTGCTCCAATTTTAATGAAATAACCCAACAATGAACTGGTGTTAGGTATAGTAAGGGAAAAGTAATGCTTAGTGTGTTTATAAACCTTAATTGTGTATGTGATCAGGATTATGTGCTAGGGTGATATCAAGATTTCATACTAGCTGTCTCCAAGGGAAAAATAAATACACTTTTCAAGTTTATAGTAGCAGCAATAGGGCAAATGCTGCCAAGTCAAGAAGTCTTGTTAAATTCAGACAGGACCAGAGATGTGTAAATGAAACCTGCACATCTAGCACAATGTAAAAGTACCCAAATACCTGTATAAATAAGCAAGTTTAACCACTGGCAGAAATCTTGCTGGGGAAACATGCATGTTTTCCAGACTAAATAAGCTGATATGTTTGGCTATGGCTGTGCAGCAGGATGTCTTCTTGTAGGTGGCTTAAAGTGAGCTTGGGCATCTCTGCACTTCAGTCTTTTGTACAGTCCTTTCTGTAATGTAAATTAGCAGTGGCATACTATCCTTAAATGTTACGCTATTGCTGTGCAAGAATAATGCACGAGAAGGTTACGTTCAGAAAAGGTTTAGTAAATAAGTACTGCTAAAACAAAGTATAATTTATTGTGCATTTTGGTCAGCAGTTGGGAACACTTTAAAAAACAGAGTTAATGAGGTGCAGAGACTGTTGGATGAAACTATTCTCATGAGCCCCTGAAAAGGCATAGCTATCAGAAAGCTTCTAGCTTTCAGAGGTCTGTACCTTTTCAGTTACCAGAGAGGCAAAATCAAATTTAACTGCTGAGATTGATGGGTTTTGACATTCAAAAGTTTTGAAGCTTCTGCCCTGTAAGACAATATTTTTCTGATAATTTTGTTTGCTAAAAATATTTCATAGTGGGGTCACTCATTGCTAAATACTCTTAAGAACCACTTTTTTGTGTCTTATAGTGCCATACATGATTTATGTCACAATCTTTAGTTAGTTACTTAAGACTTATTAGTTCCAAAATGCCTCTTAATAAATACGACAGAGACTATCACCTTCTGACAGGCAGCATGTGTCATTTGAAATAGAGGCAGTCATACAATAGCTTTAAAAGAGGAGTGCCACAGCTGAACAAGCAGCTTTTATGTTCTTTTTCTGTTGGACCCCCTCCTGGGGTAAGGGGTAAGTTTGGTTTATTGCCTTAGTTTAGCTTTCAGTTTAGTGCTAAGCTAAATTTTTCTGGAAGCAAGGTTGAATAGGATCTTAGTAAGACAATCTTCCTGAAAACACAGTAGAACAAATGCAGTCAGATATGGCCATACACAAAATGTAATGGACATAAAATGCTTTGTACACTCTCTTTGTTTTAATATTTGAGTGTGCAGGTACCATTACCTGTATAGCTGCATGTATAAAACCTGATTTATGTGTAGGGGTACTCACGTACCAATAATTCACTGGTGGATTAATATGCAGCAGAAATAACTACACTGAAATCAAAGTAGTGTAAAGCAGTGTGAGAAGTGAATCACACCTCTTCTAGGTCAAGAACATTGATAAAATTTGGTTTTACTGTGAAATGCATTGTGTACAAACACAGGCACATACCCACACAGCCTGTATTAAAAGAACAGTGTTAGAGTTCTCAGATCCAGAAGCCAAATCATAGGATTTAAAGTATTAGCATGACCTGTGCAGCTTGGTTTGAGCTTCTGTGTATGCACCATGTTTAATTACATGACCTCCAGCTTTTTGTTCAACTGTGCCTGAAGGAGACAAACACATCCTAAGGTATGACCTTGCTGCTGTAGGCAGGCTCACAGGATTGCATGTTACAGGAGTTCCACCTGTGACAAAATCACGTTTTCAGCTGCGTTCTTCTTTAGATACAATAACCTTGAACTGAACTCCTGCTTTGTACACATGTATTCCTGCACTGTTTGAAACTGGATTGGATCTAGGTCCAGTCACTGGAACAAATAAGCGAGGCTCTTTTTTCTTTTTGCTGTTTGGACCCCAATGGAAACACAGGAGAAGTTGCCTTGGTGGAATGCAAGCCGAGAAAAGACAAACATATATAAATAAATGTAAGGGACTGGGACAAGAACAAGAAAGGAATGGACAGTGGGCATAACAGAGCTTCAATAAGGGATAAGGAATGAGAAAAAGCCTGGAAGGTTTTGATGGAGTAAACTTGGTCCCTCATGTCTTCACATTTAATTATGAGATTACACTATTTTTCCACATCCTACCTCATGCAGGATGCACTTAATAAGCAGCTATTAAATACATTGCTTTGCCCTTATCATGCATGGCTCAAAGCCCTACTTGTTACAGACATTTCAAATACTTGTTCAGAGGTAGAATCTCATTTTTTTCTGAGATTTTTGCGAGGCCCCTGTCACTCTTAGCTTTTAAAGTGGGGTTGTACCAACAACACTAATTCCAGTGTTTTCTAAATTTTCAGTGCTTCAAGTCATAGTCTCAAGATATAAATTTTTCTTGTGTATAATTATACATATGCATTTATATATATATATGATATAGTGTGAACAAACAGACTGATGTGTAAGTGTTTCTGAAGGACAAAATGCTGCTTTAATTTTCGTTTTATAAGGACAGAAAGTTACATGAGGGCACGAAGAACTCCGGAAATGACTGGCAATAAAAGAAAGCAAAGCTATTCCTTACTATTTTTAACCATTGTGTTACATCATGTAGTTCTGCAGCAGATTAGTCATCACACTGAAAGGTTGATGGAAATAATAGTGAAAAGCACTTGGCGGACTTTGAACATCTATGAGGTAATCCAGTAGAAGTGACAAATGACTTCTGGCATTTAAAGGTGAAATGGAAAAACTACAGCCAGAAAATCTGACATTTCTGACTCTTTTCTGGTTTTTGTTTGGTTTTTTGGTTTTTGGGGGTTTTTTTGCTTGGCTTTTTTTTTTTTTTTCAATTCTTGATTGCAATATGATGATAACATTGCAGGTTCTAGGGGTCTGATCAGAAATTAGGTAGAGTAGAAGGATATCAGTTATAGTAAAGTAGTTCTGTGTTTAATTATTTTTAGGTAGTGTAGTCTAGAGAGTCCATGGGAGAAATAAGCAAGATGAAGTTCATGCTGGAATGCCTAGGAATGTGATATTTGAGGGAAGAAAGAGGGTTATTTCTAAATCTCATCGGTATATGGGGACAGACTTCCCCTTAGAAGTATATAATATCTGACAATAGTCTTTACAACTCCTTGAGAAAACTTACACTGATTTTTCAGCAGAGCTGTGCAACAGAGCTGCGTTTTGCAAGGCTGACTTAAAATGATTGACTGGCTCAAATTGGTGAAATCCATGTTGAGCGTCATATAGTTAAGAAGAAAGGGATAAAGAAGAGCGTTTGTACCTACTTTTTTTCTGTTAGAAACAAAATCATTTCAACAGATATTAATAGTACATTTCTAGAAAAATACTGCTATGTGTCCTAGGCAGTTGCATTACTTGATATGTCTTTATTTTTTCACATATGCGACACCCATTTAGGTTTACCTGTTGGGACTTTCAATGGGGCTAGAAATTACAGTAACAAATAAAACAAGGCATACAGGCAGTGAGGAATAGATGAAACTTGTACATGAATGTACTAATTATTGCTGTACTGATCAAAATACTGTATCTAAAATTTTTTCAAAAATTGGTATATGTATAGTAAAAGGAGCAATTATTTTTAAAGGACTTGATATAAAATGAGGATAAAATTAATTTAACATTTTCGCAGCTTGATGAAATGGCAATACAGGCATTTTTTGTTAGGTAAGGTTTAATAACAAGTTATAAATGTTTATGTTTATGAAACAGATAAAATTAGATGAGGCACAAAAATTTATCTAAAAGGTCCCTTTTTCAGTAAGATCCAAAGGTAAAGATCAATATAGAATAGTATGCATCTTAATAAACAGCTGATTCAGTGCTTGATAATGTGATACATTAATTCCTTGTTTGTACATATTAACCATGCCACATCAACAACTATTTACTTGACTATTTAGTATTCAAAGTGCTGTGCTGTTGAATATGGTGATCTGTATGTTCAGCAGAGTTCCATGTGATTTTAGGGCTGCAGTTTCACAGTTGGTGTAAACCAGTTTAAGTCTATTCTGCTACTGTCCTACCCCTTTTCCACTCCAGGCAATGGGTTATAATGCCTTTCTTCTGCTGGCACCAACATTCAGGCGGCTGTGTAATTAGTTAGATCAAAAAGCTGATCTGCCTGAAAACTAATTAATTAATTTTTATAGTTTTCAGCTGAATAGAGTCAATCCATCTGATCCAGTGCTGGCACAAAAGAGGGGCCAAGGGCTTAATGAAATAGGGAGAACTTTCCCTTTTGGTGGCGACATGGCCATGAATTGTGAAAGAAACTAGCTCTGAAACTGCCTGAATTGTGATCAACAACATAGTCTGCAGAGGATGGAGAAATAAAAAATGAACTAACAAGTTTTAAATGGGTACATCATAATCAGTGGAAGTGTTGTAGGAAGACTCTGTTTTGAACTTCATGCACTGTATCATGGAGTGAGGAGGGACTATTTCTTATCTGTGGGCCTACTCCAGTTCTCTTATGAGTCCCTAGAAGAACTATCACGTTTTTAATATAAGATGGGTCAATTTTATGTCTAAACATGAGTCAAATTGAATGGCTGAAAGAAAAATAGAAGTGACAAGTTTTTTTTAAAGAAAAAAGACCTTCACTGAATATTCGTAAAACAGGGAAATGATTAAATATAGTTATTTGAAACTTAGTGTATTAGCAAAACATTTAATTCATTTGGAAGGTAGTATGGCTTGCTGTTTGAAAAAAAAATATTTAAAAGTTTATTTTATTTGGTTACTAATGATCACAAAAGTTATAAAGTATTACTACTGGGTCCTGGTCAAATACATGCTGAATTCTCTTAAATTCCAATTTCTGATGCAAATGCTTGATTTTGTTTTTCATTGATACTTGCTTTAAAATTAGTTCCTTAGTCATAATAGAAGTACTTGTTGAGATGAATATAAATGGTATCACAGGTAGTTAAATTCTACATTGAATATAGTTTCATGGGTGTAAAGAGATTATAGTATTTATTTATCCCAGAAAATTGCAGCCTGCTTCTAGCCATCGAATTTCCAGGAACCTTGGAGAGGGCAGTAAAGAGATGCGGTTACCTCAATGTTTTAAAAGATAAGGTATATATTTTTTTCAATATTGTATTTTCAGCATAGCTTTCAGTGTTTATTCAGTATAGCTGGGTGAGTAATTTGTTTTCCTGGAAAAGATTCTTGAAATTAATATTAGGATTCTCTCTTTAGGTGGTTAGGTGAAGGTTAGTAAAGTCTTGCTTTTTTCCTTCTCTTGACCTTAATCCCACTTCCCAAGGACACAGTATTCATCTAATTCAGATAGCACTCTAGAATTAGATTTACAAAGTCCTTTGGCCTTCTAAGTTGCTTTTCTCACATTCATTTGACTCTCCCCTGCCAACTTAGCCTTCTGTCCTCCACCCATCCCTGTTTTGATTCATTTCCCTCATGCCGTGTGCCTAAATATTGCCCAACCCATGTGGAAAGTCCTTAATTCTTGTCAAGACAGGGTCATGACTAGCCCACCCAGGAAGATCAGAACCATGGCTCTGAAACTGGGAACAAGGCTTGCCCACTTTATAATATAAAAGCCATTATTCCCTCATGCTCATCCAGGCCTTTGGGTTAGCAGACATTTGGAGCAGAGGCACAGAAGGCATGTGTTAGGAGAGATGGGATACACTGGGAAACAGCAACAGATTTATCAGGGATACGCAGGGGATGATGCAAGGGGCTAGTGGGGTATTGAGACTGACCGTGAGACTGTACACAAGCACCATAAACTGATGTTAGAGGAATGGGACAGGAAGGGTCAGTGGTTGAACCACGCAGAAGAAAGAGGTCTTGGTAAGTTGGCCAGTATGTTTTCCTTTAGTTAAGTCTGGGCATTTGTAGGAGCTGGGGAAACAAGTTTGGCAGAGGACCAGCAGGCCACCTACTCCAGCTTTCTTACCCCATAGGGGAGGCATGAATTAAAAAGAATTACTGGGCAGACTGAGGCTATGCAGGGCTTAGTTGTGGAACAGGCCCACCCTCAGTTCTGTGATGCCTTTGGCCACCTCCATCCAAGTCTTTGATGAGTGTTGCCCTTGGTCCACTGGATTCTTTAACTGCACAGCCTAATAGTCCATTGACCAATCCATGGCCTGTAGGATACTTGGAGAATTTAAAAGGCTAGCAAATAATAAGAGGAACAAATCAAGTGCCTTGGGGATTTGAAAAACTGAAAACTGACCACACAAGAATTTTGAGAAAAGACAATGTTTTGAGCATGGTATTGACAAGCAGCAGGACTTGAATAAATATTAGAAAACTCCATTAATCCCAGCTGTGCCATCACCAGATGACAGTGGACATAGGGTATGAATATAGTTACCATCTGTCATATCAACCTCTATTTTGCATACCTGGGTCAAGTTTCTGGGATCTGTGTAGAATCTCTTTCAGCCCAGCCTTGATATATGCTTGAGACAAGCACATTTCTCTAATAGCTGACATCTTTTTTAGTGCTCTCCAGGCAGCAGCAGCCATTTCTGAATATTCTGCTACTCCATTTATCTGCTCTCAGGTAGCAAAAATGTGTTGTTCATAGCAGGATTATTTCTTAGGCATGTTTTACTAGACAATAACTTCTGTAGCTTATCTTCATTAGAGCCTGAAAATGCCATCCTCCAAGTACTATTGTTCACAGAACTTGATGGACCTGATGTTCTCAGAGATCTTTTCCAGCCTGATTGGTTCTGTGATTATGTCCCTCCCAACCCAAACCATTCTGTTATCCTATGTCATACGGTAAGCTGCTAAACACCTGTTTTCTGGAGAAGAATAGGAGAGGCAATGGTCATGCTGAGGAAGCTGTCATGATTTGTTAATTTACATGTCTTTGGATTAACTTTGTGGTTACCTACATGTATGTTGTTTTACAGATATTTCTTTTTTTGCCTGAGAGAAGGCATATAAAGCATGGGAAACACTCAGATCTGTGTCCTCAATTGTTTTCTTGGGTGGGCTTCATTTCTGTGGGATGAGAAGTCTCATTTCTGAAGTCTGGTCATCATGGTGGGCTTTACATAGAGCTAGTTCAAAAGCAGTTATCTCATTCCAATCAGGCTCTGCTGTTTATTCCTTTCCAGAGTATTGTGTCCTGTGGTGTCTAGCCAAGTAGTGTAAGTTCCTGTGACACCCTTTGAAGTCCTTAGTCTTTCTAATGATTGCCATGAAGTGTAGAATTAACTGGACCAACTGGCCATAAATATTTGGCTCTCCTACATGATATTTGTGACCTGGAATAATCAGAAAAGTGGCTTATTTGACTATGAAGTGACTAACCTAAATTTGCTTCCATTGTTATTCAACAGACCCCTTTATAGACTTTAATTTTGATCATCTTATCTGTGCTTTGTGTGGAGGATGTTCTTAGGAGTTTATTAGAGGTCTATTTCAAGAAATGTCTTAGGAAAATGACTCCATGTACACCAGAGATGTTTTTTCCTCTCAGAGCTCGCTATCTAATCCACAGAGTTGATACAAATTTACTACAGGGAATGATCAGCAGGAACCAGAGGATGACAGGGGTGTACACAGGAACTGTACATTGCACAGATATAAAGAAAGGCTAGGGAGAAGAGAGAGTGTTCAAGCTCTGCTCACAAGTAGAGTACATGAAAGATGAACATATCAAAGGAAAAATAAAATGTTTCAAGGACCATTTTATTTATCAATTATTTAATCATTTATTTTATCAAGGAAATAAATTTCCTTACTAATTAGGAGAAATCCTATTTCTTCAATCTACTCATGATAGAGGATAAGTGAAAGGCACAAAGCACTTCTGAATGGACAAGGGCTGGATGAGGTGACCTTATAATTCTGCCATCTGTAATAGCGCACACAGTGCGCTACTATTACTGGTAGGAATTGAAGTAGGAGGAAAGCTCACTACAACTATTCATGGCTGGCTCATCCCTGCTAAAATTAGAATAGAATCACTTGCAGAGTGAAGGTAGCTCACTTGACCAGTGTTTGTGCCATGCTCACTGAAAGTACCAAAAAAATATTGCTCTCCTCCATTGCAGCTACTTGTAGTACATTTGAGTTTTTTACTGCCTGATGTATTGAACTTCCCATTTGATTTATTTGGATGTAAGGTGTGAAAAAATATTTTTAAGTTATATTTTAGGCATGATGGTTCTCCCAGTTTGACTAGGTAAATTGATTTCAGTCCCTTTAAGCTATGCTCCAGGATGGGAGGTAGAACTGTAAAGGGCTTACTTTTTACAGAATTAATTTTGAGACATGAATTTAATATCTTCCATTCTTTGGCATTGTCCTGGATCTCCTCTGTTAATATCATAGAATACACTGGTACTGTTTTAATTTTTGTCAGGAAAAGTAATTCTTGTCTCTTTTAACTGAAATTGAACTGATGGAAATTATGGCTTATAAAGTCATGCAATTGCTAATTACTGGTATAGATAATGGGACAGTGTGTCTCCAATTTTCAGAAGCTTTGGGTATAGTCATGTCAAACAGTAATAATATACAGCTGAAGTAAGTAATACATCTTGAAGCCTGTTTCTCTGTTCATGACAAGGCTTGATCATTTTTGGTAAGACACTTGCTAAGGCAATAGCACTGCAACATCCAGGATTTTTTGATAAAGTACTCTAAATCTTCATGTTATTTTTTTAAGTAAATTGCAGTTAGAGAAAGTGCCTTAAAATTCCTGTTTTCTTCATATAACTAGGAATGCTGTTTTAGTGTGAATGTTAAAAGTTTTAATACTTGTTTTCAGAAAAAGTATTATGTGACAAACCAAACTATTTAATATAGTTTGAGACACTATTTCTATGGACAAAAATTAAGATAAACGTTTATTTGGCTCCATTATAAACAAATGAGCTTATTGCTGTAGAAACTGTGGTGAGACATAAACTGACAGTATCGTGTTTTTGACATCAGTAAATGCTGTAATTGTGTTGTAGTCAAGTACCTAAAATCTTGGGTTTCTGAAACACTGGCATTTAAATACAAAGCAAATAATTTCTTTGAAATACAGCATATACTTTTGTGGATGACAGGTTGGAATTAAAATCTGTTGTTTCTGTGAATGAGAACATTCAGCACTGTAATCATCCAACTGTAACCATACAGTTTTAGTGTTTAGTCCAAATAGAAGCATTTGTATACAGGTGTTTTCAGTGTGCAACATGGTACTAACTTCAACAGGTTTAATCTAAAAGCACTGAGAAAAGGAAAAAAAATAAGAATAGAAACAATATTTTAATCACCTTAACTTTGATTATGTTGTCAAGCCTTCTACAGTGAAGTTGTCCAATACATTACAATTGTCTAAACAAAGCAGAATATTAAAGACAAAGATTTCAATATAAATTAATAGCCAAAGACACTACTGCCAAAAAGTAAATATAATTTATGTCCAAAATAAGTATGTACATACACAATATATGCCTGTGTATGTCTTTAAACATAATTTTGCAACTCTGTTGAGTCTTTTCTATGATATTCTATTAACCAATGTGGAGCCAGCCACAGGAATGGCTCTTTGTATGAATTATAACTTTGTATGGCATTGTCTCATCCTCTTCATAACTATTGGTATTACTGTCTGTGAGGGAGGTAGAAATGGTCTTCTGAAGGTGCTCAACAATTTTAATTTACATTAGACAAGTAAGTCCAAAAGCAACTTCTGGGCCTGACAACCTCTGAGCCCAAATAGAAGTTTATGCACTTCAAATATTGAAATAAAATATGTATGGAGACCTACCCGAGTAGATGAAGGATAGACTTCAGCAACACATACTATATGTACCAAAACATGGAAGAAATCCAGTGGCCAGTTACGGTTATTCATTTTGGAAAATTACTTGACTAGTCCCTAAGAGAGGGCAAATTTATATTTAAGATGGATTTACTGCACCTAGTATTTTCAGAGAAGTATTAGTATGTCTTGACTGTTACCAATATATTTGTAATGCGGTTGTGAAAGGAGAGGCCAATCAAATGTAATTTTTATTATATTGATGGTTTCTGGTGAGAGGAAAACATTCAAGAAATGTGTAAATATTGTAATGGAAGAAAATGGGGAGAGGGTAACCTTTGCTATTTTCCTCTGTGACAAATATGAAGTAAATAAGGTGTTTAGAAACATGACAACTCATGTGAAATCCATCATGTTTGCTCAAAACCATTTTAATGAAATGTAATACTTCATTGTAAGACAAGCAGGAAAAGTCTTGAGATTTTCATTTGCATTTAAATACTAAACCATATTTTCTGTATTCTTTAATTTTCTAGTTTGATTCCTTATTTTTTGTCTGGTGATACTTAACTGGAAAAGGTGTTGGTGGTTTATTATCATTGTATTTAATGCATTAATGGTTTCAATGTTTTATAGTCTTCTGTAAGAATTGGTCAAAAAACATAGTATTTGCTTATAAGAGGTATCAGTGAAAGAATCTATTTTGGAAAAAAAATTAAAGGATATGTCAGTTGTACCATTTCTTACAGCCATATTTAAAGTTTTTTTTATAGGCTGTTGGAAACACAGAACTAAACTACATAAACCATTAATAAAATATGGAACATACCATGAACACACATCAGTGAAACTCTGTAGAATGTTAGAATGAATTATTTTTTTGCAACTTGGTGTGGCTTTTGCTTTGGAAATCATGCATCAATTTTCTACTTTTGACTGAAATAAGGACCACCCAGAAGCCAAGCTTAATTGAAATAAATACCTTAGGAGGCTCTATTTATCACTTTGTTGTAAATTTGGCAGCTAAAAAGACATAACAAAATATGCAAATTAGAGATAAAATAAATTTTACATTAAACAAACATTTAATTTGGAATATTGAATTAATTCATCATTGACAACTGATTCTTTGAGGAGACAGAAAATTACTTTAAAATAGTTCTGAAAAACTCTCAGGGAACATGGTAATAGAAGGTGCAGGGTTTCTCCACACCAAGTGGTTTAGTAGTTTTTTCATAACAAAACACTTCTGGAGAGACAAATACTGTTAGTAACTTAAACCTGTTAATATGTGTTGATAAAGGAGAGCCTCTATGAATAATTATGTAGGGAAAAAATTATCTCAGGATGTTTACTGTCCTCTATTCAGCAGAGCTTTGAAATCTGAGCCAATCATTGTCGGGCAGTCTTTAGATTATCACTTGATAGAGAATGTGGTGTTAATTTCTGTTGTATGGCTTTATAACCAATAATTGGAGTTTGGAAAAATATTATTAAAAGTATGACATCACTCTGACTAAACATCGTGGAGATGTTGGTAATAAGTTGTTCCACTTTTGTATCAGTTTATCACTGAAAAAAGGGTTCTTTGGTTGCTGCTACATACTGTTGTTCCATAAAAAAGAAGCAAATTGTGAAAGCATTAAATGTTAACAGTAAAGTATTTTTTAAATGAAACTTTACATTTGTTTACTTTCCAGCACAATTTGGTAGATCTAAATATCTTTTACTGATCATATATGCATTTAGTTTTTTGTCATGCCAAGGAGATGAAACAAGGTTTTCCCTCATTTTTACTGCTCACAAAGCAGTTATATAGCAGGAAACTTGAAAGAATGCATGAAAATGAAGAAAAACACTCAGTTTAGGTGACTGACTCTTGTTTTGATCCTCAGAAATGTCCAGAAGATGCAGAAATTCTTGTTCTTTGTTGCTCAGTAGCAAGAGAGCATACTGCATCCAGGCTGCTTTCAGTTTGCAGTGTGGACTTAGTCTTCTTCCTTCCCTTGCTCATCTTTCAAAAGTGTATCACGGTTCATGGCAGCATTCTTACCTGTTATTTGGCAGTTCAGAGTTAGAATAATTTTCCTTTGATTGTCCACCAACCCCTTTCCAAGAACCTGTGTGAAATATTTAAATGGATGTTCCATGTAGAAGTACTTAAGGTAGATATTTCAGAATACTTTCAGTGTTTTTTGGCTCTGGCCAAATTTGGCCTGCACATTTGCTTGCTTGCAAGTGCAAGTTTTGTTTACATTTTCGATCTGTCTCCCACATGGTCACCAAGGTAAAAACAGATTCTCTTCATTACTCCTGAGTACTTGATTACTCCTATTAACTATTAAAAGGATTTAGTAGTTCAAGAAGTAAGAAGAAATACAAGAAGTTCAAGAAGTTGGAAGAAACAAAGACAATTGTATTTACGGGTTGTCACGTACATATCTGAAATAACTGCATTATAAATATTTTTTTGATTAAATACCTCTTGAAGTGCCAGACACGGTAAGAATGGGCCTAGGAAAAGGCTGCTGGAACAGATACAGTCCTGGTTAGTGTGGTAATGGTCCTGGGTGTGAAAAGTGATAACTGTTTAGGTTCTAGGCCCACAAAGTCACAAGTTGCTGCCTAATTGTCAGAGACATATAGACAGTGGTGGCCAGCTTTACAATGTCCCTAAGAGACGGACATGGCCCAGTTTAGGAGTCTGGATTATAAAACCCTCTTGAATTCTCTGATTAGTACTTTCAGTACAGGAACCTTTTGAAGCAAACCCTCCTGTTTAGTGGCTTCCCATTCAAGCATAGGACTATCTAATTCCAAATCACCTCACAGAAAGAAATCACAACTGCAGTCAATCAGATATTGCTCTGGAGGAAGGTGTAATGTAAGGATGTTGTACTGGTAGGGAGAGGCGATTGTGACAATAAATGCATCTCCTGAGATGTGTGGTAAAGCATATGCTGAAATAACAGGCATTTTACAACCTACTGTTGCAACAGCTTGCAGTCATAACTTTTGTGATATTTCATGCCGTTAATAAAATGTCAGGATTAAGCTCTTAAACAGGTTTTGATCTATTTCTGTGCTTTAAAAACAAAGTGATACACACAGACACACAGTGATATGTTCGAATTCACAGAGATGTTCAAATTACTTATAAGAACAACATTACCCCCATTAAGTTAAAATGAAATAACAACCATAACTTCTGTCTACTTTCAATGTGTAAGAGCATGAGAACTGGTAATTATTTATTCTTTTGTATAAATTTATGTTTGGGGAAAAAGGAGTTATAATTATAGTGGACTGATTTAAAAATTGTTACAATGTTTATGTTCACTGAAATTAGAGGAGCATTTTCAGGGAAGTCATTCATTTTTAGAATTTGCAGTCAGTTCATCCCTGGAGTACCCTGCATATGTCTCTTTTTATTCTGTAACAAGACATTATTTGGTAGATTATGACAGCAATAAGTTAAGTTCCTGTCTATTTGCACTGCACTGACTGGGAGCTGTTGTCCAAATAAACCCAGCAAAGGTATGAGGATGAGCTCTGCTCCTTAGCCAGCTTAAAACTGGAAGTCAGTTTACTTGCCATTCCTACAGCTCCACTAGAACTTTAATATATTAAAATGTAGACTTGGAAATAAAACATAATTCAATGGATTTACCATTTGTTCTCAAGGATTTCAGAGAATTTTTCCAGCTTAAATTATTCTGTGATTCTATGAATCCTTTTGTTACCGGCTTCCTAGCATGATTGTATTTCATTGCCAAAAACTAGGCACTGAGATTAGTCGGGTCAAGCAAACACTAAAATATCATCTTCCTACAATTCAGATGAGTAAAAACTGCCATTGAGGTAGACAAAGATTCTCAGACGAAGAGTGCAACTCAAGAAGCAGTGTGAGGAAGCCTGAAGCATTTCTGTGCATTGCACCATGTAGCATATAGTCTGCTTCAGCTCCAGGCTTCTAATTCAGCTAGGCTCCCTGAGTTTGGAATTGCATGATCAGACCAAGAAGAATGCAACGGTATTTCACTGAGGTAGAACATAAAAGCAGAGAATTTATTCTAATATGTAAAGAGAATTAGATGAAAAAAATAAATAAAAAACCCCACCAAAATATGTATATACTTCCATGCTTAGCCACCTGCACCTGCACTTGTGACTCTGAGCACTGGAGGCTTCACAGCTTCTGTTTATTTCATTCTATTTTAAAACTTCACCTGGATAGACTATTTTCATATTCCACTATTTTTTGGTGAAGTGAATGAAATCACAGACTAAGAAATATTGATTTAGAAAAGTCATTAACCATTGGATCCATGTCAGGTAGTGGACTTGTATTTATTGGGAAGTGATTACATGAACAATCCCATTATTTATTATTTCTGTATCTTTAAAATGCTGACTAGCCTGCAGTCTGCCTTCTTGGAAATCCTAATTATACAGTAATTCAGTCTCTTTATAACATGTTCTCAAGTTTTCACTACATATTCTACTGTCAGAAAAATATGACATTTGGTTTTATGGAAATATTTAAATCATAACAGCAAGCTATTGCACTGGAACTCTGGCTTTTGGACACAGTGATGGGCTGGTGAAATTGTTTTCTCATAAATAGGACATTCAGAAGAAATCCCAATTGATTTCCGTAACAGATTAGTTAAGTCAGTGTGGAGAGGATCTGCAATTGCATTGTATTTAACAACACTTGTAAATGGAAGCAATTTCTGAAATGCTGATGAGCAGTGTTCAAATGCTAATCTAAATCTATATTTTCATTTATTCATTCAAAAATTAAATATATCTGTGTGACTCAGAATTTATCAAACTATTTGTGGCATTTTAGCACATGGACTTTTCAAATATGTGTTATCAGATCAATTTTGGGAGTAATTTTTATAAGGCTAATTTTTGCCCACATTAATTTTCAGTGGAAATACCTAAAGAATTCCTATTGCTTCGTATTGCAAGAGAGTCTATTTTTTATAATGGTGTATGGTTTCTTACAAACCTCGTCATAGCTAATAAATTAGCATGGGTAGCAACAACAGGCAATATTGGCAGCGTCATTAAAACAAGGCCTTAAAAATAGGTACCTGTAGACAAGGGCCAGACTTGACTACTCTCCCCAAATCCCATCAGTTTTTGTTACTGTTGAAAACAGAACAGTGGCCTGGATGGACCTTTCCCTCACCCAGTGAGGCATTTATTTCCTTGCGGTCTTACGGTGTTATCTGCTCACTTTTATTGCAACAAATACACCGTGCAGTGTATTTTACTTCATACATAGACAAATACAATTGTAATTTGAGATTCTGCTTGAGCGGACTTGCAACATCAGAGAATTTGCAAATGAAATGTCAGAAAGTGATTAATTAGCTTCTCATGACAAATGAGGTATCTTCCTGAATCTGCAGC
Organism: Poecile atricapillus; assembly: GCF_030490865.1. Lineage (NCBI taxonomy): Eukaryota > Metazoa > Chordata > Aves > Passeriformes > Paridae > Poecile > Poecile atricapillus. Next base: position 19,736,320 of record NC_081252.1, read on the forward strand.
TTTTTGTGTGAATTTTTCCACTTAATTAAATTTACACTCTTCACATGCTCTTCTTGTACATAGTGATGCTGACTCTATAACTCCTCAGAAATTTCCAGTGCGTTTGCTGTTTTGAACCTACTATGGAAGCTGGACAACAAAGCTCCTTTTTGAACTTAGGACATACTTTCCATCCCATGTTTATTGTGCAGTAATGCAAAATGTTACATTGCTGCCATGTGAACTATTACCACTTGTTTTGCTATTACCTAGCCAGGAAACTATGTGGTAGGTTGCTGTTGTACAACATTGGGAGACTCCAGCCAAAATTCTCATAACCCATACTTTGTGGATCTGACAATAGTGATTTTCCTTAGGACATTCAGTCATTAGTCCATGTAAAGAGCTCATCATCTCAACTGGTACTTAGTTCCATGGGGGGTGTAGCGCTGTCTCAGGGACAAGATTTACTTTGCCAGATTTTTCTTCTGAGATTTCCACGACTGGGAATCATGTGGTGATAGGGACAATGGAAATTCTCTGATGGACAAGCAGGTATCTCTGTCTAAAATCCTGTTTTCATGGTATGTATTCCTTTCTTTCTCTCACATTTTAATGCTTGCAGTTAATCTCACAGTGCTGAAGTCCCTGCCACAAAAATTTCCCTCTGTCAGGTTTTACTTCCTGACAGTATTCAGATAAATACATTTAAAAGACTTACACCTGTAAAAAACCAAACAAACCCACTCAGATTCTATATTTGTGGTAGCCTCATTAGTCCCATTTTAATCTGATTTTCTAATAGCCATTTGTTTCCAAATGTTTTTTTTCTTCAAATCTCTTAAAACATCAAAAATTTACTTTACACCGATGATGTGACAGGCTATTGTTTAAAGTCTCACTGAGAGTTCACAGAGTATTTTGAAGTAAATTTTCTTGCTCCAAATAATTTACCTGATTGGAGTTTACAACTTTCCACATCTGAAACATGTCTTTTTCTTGCAGAAACATCACACACCAAGTTTTTTTGTCATATTAAATTTAAAATCAATATAGAGAAAGGTAGGGAGAGAGCTGAACTGAAGTTATAATGAAAACTAAGAGTTCACAACACCATGCTAAAATATTTCTAGAAATATTGCCTTCTTTCAAAGGACGTTTTAAGACTTTTTTCTAGATTCTACCTTTTTCAAGTAATAAGTAGGAATTACATCCACTAAAAAGAGGCTTCTGGCATTCAGTTTAATATAACAGGGGATAGTCAATTTATTGTCAATCTTTTTAGGACATTATCAAATTCATTTTCTGAAAAAAATTATTTATGGAATGTCTAAGAAGCTCAGAAATCTCTAAATCAGGAAGCTAATTCAGATGATTCTATGTGATCTCAGAAGAGTACAAGTTTTCAATGTCATAATGGTGACATTTAGAATCTTTGCAGAAACAGGATTTAAACCGTTTTTTAAACATTGTAGAAAGTTTTCCCATAGGAAGTATGTGAACCCTGTTTACAGCTCCAGACTCAGTGAACTCCAGTTCAGCTTCTAGATGTAGCCAAAACAGATGGGGAAGTTCTGCCCCCACCCCAAGACTAATGAGAATCCACACTCATGATATCCAACAAGAAGCTCTTTGCTGCTAATGCCACTGTCTTCCCAAGGCAATAAAGAAATAGTACATAATTTTCAAACACAAAATCTGTCTCTCCAGGCTGCCCTCACATAAAAGTTTTAATTTCTGATGTCTTAGCTGAATCAATACCAAAGTAAGTCCCCTAATGCCGTGCTTTTGGACTTAGAAGGCCATGTTCAGTTTTCAAATTAAAACGTGTGCATCCCTTTAGAAAACCACTGATTTGGATTTCACCAGACCTGCAAACTGGTGATGTTCTATGCATATGCATATGCATATGCATAGAACATCACCAGTTCTATGCATAGTTCATATGCAGTTACTAACTTGTACCTACAAAAGCACATGTTAATAGTGACCAAGCTCCAGGTTTGATTTGCCTGTCTGCATCTCCTTTCAAGTTTCTCTCAAGTTTGGTTCTTTACTTTGCTGCTTGTCTGCATTTTTAAGTGTTTTTGAAGCTAGCCACTGTTTAACAATTGCCACATTTCCTCCCACAGGCAGTTATGTTTCACTTGTGGTTTAACTAATCCATAACATGTTATTGGTTACTATGAGTTTGTCAAAGCATTAGTATTTGACTTACTAATATCATTGAGAGACAAAGGAATTCTCATTCATTTCCAAAACCTAGTGCTACTGCCATAGAAATTGCCTAAATGTTAGTAGTTTCTCTATGGCAGGGGACTATTGAAAGAGGAGGATTGAGGAAGGGAAATACTGTTCTGGAGTGAGATGTCATACTGCATCACTGCTGTGGTATACCATGAGAGAGAAACAGCTAAAATGCAAACAGAGACAGATGGGTTTTTTGTTTGGTTGGTTGTTTGTTTTTGTGGTTTTTTGGTTGTTTGGTTTTGTTTTTTTTAGAACTTTTGGCCACAATAAATTTGGGGTTGGAACTAAAAAAAAAGTAAAGAGAAGACATGCGTGCCTAATACTGAAGTAGAACTTGTTTGCATCTAACATATTGGAGAAATTGTTTGAGAACAGTTCATTCTAGTGAAAATATTACTTTTGTAATGCTGCCAAGATCAGTGTTTTCTCATTCATGAATCAGAGTTCTTTGCTCATTTGTGGTTGCTTTCTTCTCATCCTCTTTCTTTGCCTACTGTCCTTTTACAGCAAAAAGCCATCCACAGTTGCCTAGATAAGCACTTGCTCAAGTGTCGGTGGTGAGGGTTCTACAGAACAAGTCAGTTAGGTCTGATGTGCTCTTTTTATTTGTGTAGTCCACACAACTCTTATTTTGTGTGGACACGCTGGGGTTCTTTTGGAGTTATTTAGTTCTACTGTAGAAGAACTTGTCTGTCTTCTGGTAAAAAGTGTGGAAAAGGTGTTGAAAGGCTGGGCCTTGCTGCAGATGTGGGCGGTCCAGCAAAAGCAAAAGCACAGTGTGGGCTTTAATTCCTGCCACCAACTGCAAATTACGTGTGGGATCAAAGACCAAGTGAATGTGTGCTTTAAAATATGGAGGTGCAGGGAAAAAATATGGAGGTAACACAGGTAAAAAAAGGTAAGACAGTAGGTGTCTCCCTCTTAGAAACTGTTATGTAATGACTAGATATCATTTGGATTATGAAAATACTGGTCTGTCATTACAGCTACCCAGGGGTTACTTTTTTGAGATGGATTTACTGGTTCTACCTAATTCTGTTCATATGAAACATGAAGACTCCCAACAATTACATAGCTGTGGATGTTCTGTGCAGGAGAATATTGGCCATTTCATTATAACAAATCCAACTAAAACAAAATGATAGCTGGGGAAGGAGGGAGGGAGGTAGGGGAAAGGAAGGCATTATTTCTTACCACAAAATGTTCCTCTCTTTCTCTTCCTCCCCTAAGCAAATTAACAGAGTAGGCTCTTTATGCATGCAGACCTGTGCAGGAAAGTTACTGAAGCACTGAAACAGAAGGAAATCATACAAGATACTGTACCTGGTTCCAGTAAAATTTGAGTGTGTGGGTGGCAGGGAGCTTAGTTCCATGTGCTTTCCACCCCACAGGCAGCTTCACAACTTCCTGTTGTGAAGGTTTCTCCTCTTTCCTATGTGGCTTTGTGCAGTAGGCTTGCCTTTCCCTTGGTTGATGTTATTTGCAGCCTGTGTACAGTAAGTAGCCTTGTGCAGTTTGCTCATCCAAAAAAGCTGCATATAAATTTGACTTATGAACTCTGTAGGGTGGCGTTTTGAAGAATTATCTCAACTAGGAATAATTTTTCATTAGTTAAACAGGAGATGACATAGTCACTGACTTTTCTCCCCTGGACTTTTTAGTATGTCCCATTCAGGAATCAGGACCAATGACAATGTTATTTTAGTTCTTTTTGGAATATATTTACTCACTCTCAATGTATTCTGTTCTTCTTAAAGTGACACATGTTTACTCAGAAAGGAATATACCAATCACTAAAATAGTATATTTTCTGCTTTTATGTGAAGTGTTTTTTGGCAGCCTGAAGGAAAATTTGGAGACTAAAATCTGATCTCACAGTCTAAGTAATAGGTCCTGGCTTTAATGATTTACAAACAGAATTACATACCTACTCCCTTTGCTTCTGAGTTTTCAAACTAAGGGTCATCATGAGGTCGAGCTGTATCTTGCAGAAACATAGACAAGTGTGACTGAACTGTTAAATTTATACTTTTTTTTTTTAATCCTCTTGATTTATTAAGGGAGAAGACAGCAGAATGAATGAAAGTGTAGATTAGAGCCAAAGACTTTCATCTTTAATGTGTATCAGATCTGGATAGCAAGGTGAATGTTTTGTGGTTGAATGACTGTCAGGGAGTAGCAAGAGCGATTAAGTAGTTCAATGTAATGCAGATGTAAGCAATTTTTTTAATGATTGGAAGCTTTAAGTGTTTTGACCACTAACAGGGAGAGGTGCAAAAGCCTGTTTGATGATACAGGATGTGGATAAAGAGGATGAGGGGTTACAACATTTTATATATATTTATCTTTATCTGTCAGTCATCATCAACAAGCATTCACATTCTGTTGACACAGCAGTATTAAAGTTGTTCCAGCTTCAGTAACATGAGTTTGTTTTTAAATTTCAAGGGATTTAGCTAAAAATTGGTAATGAAAACATAATACATATTTCCATTTACCATTTTAGTTTGACTAGTAAAGGTCAAACAGCTTTGTATTTTATTGCCTTGAAAATGCAGAGTATATTACAGTAGGATATTTCATGGTTAAAACAAACTAATGTTTTTCAAATTTAAGGCAATCACAATAAATTTTTATAAAGTACGTAGCACCAATAACTCTTGAATAGGCACAGATGTCAGTTGCTTCATTTACCAGACAGTTTAGCCCAGGATACTCAAGTTAAATAACAATTTGGCTGACTTTGAGGAAACTATTTCATAATAGTTCTAAAGAACAAGTGTACAGTCTTCCTGGACAAACTATAGATATGATTTGAACATGTAAACAATATAGATTAAATACCCTTCTGCCATTTATTTTACTAGCAGAATTTTTACTTACTGTCTAACTAGAATCCCAATTTAAATACAGAATAATAAAAATATCAGCCTCTGGTTTGATGGTGATAGTCTAGCTACTCTGGACTACTTTTTTAGCCCATTAAGCCTTTATACACTTTGAACAAGCTTTATACTAAATACTTTGGAAATAATGAGAAAGTTTACAGATTTTGATCCTCTGCAAATCTGCTTGAGCATTTTGTTTAGTCACAACATAGAGTGCATTTGGTTGGTCCAAGTACCAGGCACATGAGTCCCAACTGGACAATTTGTGTGGGAGTGTGGGTCTTTCATCTACATCCCTCATTTCTGGCCACTCTTTTTTTGCCTTTATCCAATCCTCAATGACCTGCTGAACACACCTTAATTACCCTGAGGAGACAAGAAATCTTTTCTGTTTCTACCATAAATGCCACTCAATGAACCAGCCACTAGGTCATGCTCAAGTGCAATGGAATCTTGTTTTTCCCTCCCAAACATCTAGCATCACCTCCACCCTGACTTCAGCTTCTGTGAGGCCAATGAAGTCCTTTCACAAATACTCTTAGTGTGCTTGGTATAAAAAAAATGTTTGTAGATCAAAATATATTAAAACTATAAACATTTGCAGGAGCAGGATGTAGAAGTAATTGTCAAATTTATCTTTTTTTCCCTAAAACTTCTCTCATATTTTAAAAACCACTTATTTTATCACTGTGGAATTAAACAATACTGTAAAAGGCCTCCTAAGATTCAGCCTTTCTGAAACCACCTCAGGGGTTGTATCATTAATATTTTCTCCTTCATGAGGACAACAGCAACTGAAATACAAAATTTTTTGTCTTTCTTCATATACTTCATATATTCTTCATTATCTATCTTCAAACTTTGTTTAATTGAATCTTTTTTAGGAGTGTCTTTAAGAGAAAAATTCAATAATAATGAAGATTTTTTTCTATGAAAACAGGTTAAAATGTTAATCTTCACGCTTCTAATGTCAACACAGATTTTAATTGGAAAAAATAATCAATAAAACAAGTTACTAAAATGCTGCAAAACAAATAGCAGAAGCTTCTGGGAGGTCTTCATGCAGAAGAAACTGCAGATTTTTTAGGTACACTTTGAATTACTACGATGAAACGAGTCTTTTAGATGGAGAAGATCATCAGACATAAAGCCATTAACTTCATGTGTGGTTTTTAGCTTTTTCTACAGCCTTGATGAAAACTAGAGAAGACTAATTTGCTTTTACATAAGATTCTGATAGAAGACTATTAAATTAGCATAACGATACCTTAGCATTTTAAGCTTATTTGAAGTATGTTGCACATCTGAAATGACTGAGAATCATTGGCTTGAACAGACATTACCTAACCCTGCAAAGCCTGTGTTTGTGGAATTTGATGAATATATGGAGAAATACATTGAGTGCAGCACTCTTTCCACTGGCTAAATCAGTCCTATGGAATTACCTCACCCGGATGGTGAGGTTCTTCCTCTAGCAGCTTCCCTTTGAGAAATTTCCTTGCCTTCAGGCAGTAGGTCAATTATACCAACCTCTTCCAGTGACTGCTGCCTCACTTTGTAGCTTGTGCCACTCATTTTTGTGGCCTGTTTACACTATGTGACTTGGGAAGAAGTCTTGGGCACAGTAGAAAAGCTGCAAAGCTGCTTAATCTGATGTTCTTTGTTTAAGGCATGGTACAGAACTCTAAACAAGTTACGAAAGAGGGAGCCAAGAAACAAGGACCATCAAGCAAATCAAGTATAAAGCTAGGATAGGAATTTAAGTCTGCTACATCATGATTTTAGGTTCTTTTTACTGTATAATCCTTTTTTTCAGAGTTCTGGCTAATCTTTATCAAACCATGTTACTGACATGCAGCTCCTGGACCAATACATTGCAGAGTATCTGGAATTAAACCAAAGTACATTAGAAAGCAAGGTGAGAAGACTTAGGTAAAGTGGTGACTTAGTCATATTTTTTATATAGGATTGTGGAAAATGAAGCTTGTTGGTATTTATCTTCAAAAAATTCCATAAAGGCCCTGCTGGTTGCTAGGAATCACTGTGGAATGAGTTTTTTTCTGACTGAGTATTTGGTTGAGGAATGTCTGTGCAGAGTTTCTACTCATGGGGACATTTTATTGGTGTGCATTGGAGGCTGCAGGAAAGAACTTTAAAAACATTTGAGACTCGCCCATTAAGGATGCTAGACACAGGACTACTGGGAAGGTGATGCTGAGGAAAAGATTAAAGTGCTTAAAACCCAGCGGCTTCTGAGAAGGATTAAACTGAGACTTGCAATAAACCTTTTCGCTGCCTGAGAGTTTTAAAAGGAGATCTGCAGTGACATTAATTTAGTTGTTACTTCTTAGATGTGAATAACAATCAAAAATTTATGAAATAACTCTAAAGTGACAAACTGTGGCTGGAGACTATGTCTTGAAAGAAGGTACAGAATAACCTCAAAGCTCTTAAACCCAGCAAATATTCCATAGGCATTCTTTCTATTCTCAATTACACTGATTTAATTCTGCTTAAGTTGGGGTCAGGTTGAATCAAAATTTTGCCTGTGTTTTAAGTTGAATTATAGGCTTATCTAGGATCTCAGACTGGGTAAGATAAATCATAGTGTCTAAGTGCCTGTCTATCTGAATCTACTAGAAATGAAGCTTTGCTTCTACATTTAGACCAGATGCAGTTATTAGAGTTAGGTGAGCTGAATGCCGTTCATAATGCAGTAACATGTTTGTAAAGGCTATCAAAGGCTTTTGTTATCACTTATTGGACTACAGTAGACCAGATCTGACGCCTTAGAAGCAGGATTTTTTGTGTTTCATGGTATGCTTGGTACTGAATGTGTATATATGTGGTATTTAGTAAATACTTTCTGAGTTTGATATCTCAGTAAACTGCTACTGCGTTACTAAGGCCTTCAGGTTTAAGTGCAAGTAAATTCAGATTGGAAAAAAACATGTGCTTTATTTGCTCTTTCTAAAGCCTTTCCTTGGGCAAAGTACTGTAAACATATCAAATTCAGTATTTAATTAATAATGCCATTATTTTAAGAGCCTTGCTTAGTGTGGTTTTTCACATCCTAGCAGCATCAAGGTTAATTATGGTAATTTTTTTCAGTGCTCTCAAGCAACATGCAATAGGTTCTCCAGAAAAAACAGATGTGTAGAGGTAAATCTTTTCACCACCTTACAAGTACAACAGGGTCCTGTAAATGCTTTTGCAATGAACATGAAAGAAAAAAAAAATAGCTGATCTTGAAAATACCATTACTATTATTTATTTTGAAATTGACACTGCACAGTTTTCAGGCTAACACCCAGATTTAGCTGTGTATCTGAGATAATCCAACACATACACAAATCAGCCTAAAATGTCTTTTCCTTCATCTCTGTTATATCCATTTAATTTCTTGAAAAGGTGAAGAAAACATAGATCGAGAAAAATAAATCAGCTAAGGAATTTTGTTTATTATGATTGGACAGCTGCAGTTGGTCCACTAAGGATCACTTTATGTTTTATTTTGATTAAGGAGATACCAGTCTGCCAACCATAATTTGTACAATACTGCTATTGCAGTTGAAAATAGATGACCTTTTGCAGCTGACAGTGGTACTAATTAAGGTGTCATTGCTGGGCAAAATTTTCCATCTGTGACATAATCAGTAGTGGGATTTTTGTTTTTATTTCTGCATATTGGTATGTTGCCAATTTAATCACTTATTTTTCACCGATATTTGTAGTGTCCCCCACTAACATGCTTAACATGAGGTTTAATTCTAGCCATATATTCAGATCTTCACATGTTTAGTAAATGTTGATGAATTATTTGTACACTCTTTCAAAGTTAACAATTTTGCTGAATCAGGGTTAAAATTTAATTTTTCACCACCTGACTTAGTTAGAGAATGAATGAATATTTGTCCAAAGAATATTTGTTTCTATTTTGTTAAGAAAATAAGTGTTCTCTTTTTTTTCAAATTTCCATCTTCATACTCTTGTATCTGCATTCTTTGCCCATGTGGCCCATGTGTACCTTTCCTAGCCTTTGCACTGTCTTTTCATCCTGTAGGAAGTCATAGACATCATAGTAGTCTTCAGTTTCTTTCTCAGTTTTACTTCTCAGAAGAGAGATACAGAACAAAATTATACAGTCCTGCTGAAATCATGGCTACTGAATACAGTGATTGCCTTTTTTTTTGCCTGTGGTTCTACCCCTGAGTTTAAGTATGAAAGAGAAAAACAGAATTCTATTCTATAGCCATCATGTAGATTATGTCAAGTCTCTAGATTATGCAAATTATGTTGTACTGGGGAATACTTTCACTCAAATGAATGCCCATACATCTATTGAATTAAAGAAAAAAGCAAGCAATACACTACTGGGCTTCAAATAAGAAAGTAATATACTGGGCTTAATTTACAAAGGCCATGATTTGCTGTTCCAGCACCTCTTACCCTTTGCTGGCTTTCTCCAAATAACAGGAGCTTGTGAGCCAGAAGTGTTTCAATGCCCATTTTTATTTATGAAACAAATCTGAGCAGAAAAAAGAGCAGCACCTAGCCTGTCAGGAAGGAGAAACATGTAGCAACTTGAAGGGTTCTACAGTTTCCCAGATGGAGTTCAGGTTTATTAATTTTTGGGCCATGCTCCGAAAAGCCATTTAAACATACATTGAACATATGAAAAGGAATTGTTTTGGGGGAAAAAGGACATTATGACAGGATATGACAGGCATGGTGTGAGACACTCTAATGGTCTTTACTAATTACCAGCTCTAAGGAAATATTCTGTTGCTATAAAACAATTGTTTGAAAAAAAGGCTCTAAAACATTTATAGAACAGAAGTGTAGCGTTAATGCAATTCTATATCCAGGGCAATTGAGAGATAAATTAAAAATACTCTCATAAATAAAAAGTTTCTGGATTGCTGCATACCATATTGTATTTCTCAGGAAAATATACTTTAAAATAACCTTTTTTAAGGTACAAGTAAAGCCCAATCATTTGACTTTTACAGCACTACTGAATTAAATGGAAGTTTTTCATTCTTTTAAGTTTTTAGACTTTATTGTTTCATCAATAATGATTTCTTTTTTACTAATTTTTTAAATACTTCTCAGTTTGTTTATTTTTTAAATTCCGGAGTTTAGCAAAATTCACACTAAGAACTATGAGTTTCATATCACTGAACACTTAGAAAAGTAATAAAATCAGAAAATATTATTTTAAAAAATAATAGCATGGGCTTCTGCTTCTATGTGTAGGATGCTATTTTTTTTTTCAAACTGCTAGACATATTCTTTACCTGAGATATTTCCAATCAAATATAAAACAGGGATGCATGTATTGGTGAGTGAAACAGGAAAGAAACACATGATTTGCAAATCCCGTGATACTTTTATTTCTAGAATTTCATGTATCAGGAATTGGACTACATGGATTTCAACAGTGGATTTTAACCAAAGGGATCAAAGTTCAGAATTAAAACTGCTACTTACTACTGCTTTAATATTTCCTGTAGAAATAGTCAAGGTTCTCTCTTCAGCTCCGGCGAAGGCCATTTATTGAGGCACCGACTTAGGGGTGTGAGTAGCTCTGCTGGTGTCACTAAAGTCAAGTCTGTGTTTGCTTCCTTAAGAGAACATGCTTCTAAGGCAATGCTGATGTACTTAGATTTGGAATTTGGACAGTTTAGATGTAGTCTGGTTTTGAGGTATTTGTACTATGAGACAGCCTGTTTCAATACAACTGTTTAAAGTGTACTGCTTGTACATGTGGCTTACCCTTATATCCCAGTTTTAGGGATAACTGAAATGGAGCCACTGTCACTGTTGTCTCTGCAGAACTACAGTGTAATGTAAATAATTTTGCAAAGAAAAATACTGACATGAGGAAGTCTATTTTTATTTGCCATGTGCTTACAATATTTGAAGTTCTGGGACAATGTATCTCACATCTCACTTGTACTTATTTTGTGAGATTATTTGCTGTGATGCAAAAAACCCAGAGCTGACACAGCAATTTAAAATCAGTAATGTGACAGCAGTTTTACAACAAATATACGGGTCTAAGTTGCCAGAAAAGCACAAAACCAAGAGATACCATGCAGTGGCGAGATTTTCAGCAGAGAGGGAAAGGCAGCTGTAGCTGGAAGACTGCCAGAATGCTCTCTTCAAAGTACTGCATCTGTCCTTGCGCAGACTGCTGTCCTTGGTTGCAGCAATTGCAGGGAGCACGACAGACGCAGTAATCTATTTTCAGTTTATAGTCACATTTATGCAACATCACCTTTCAGAAGGGACTGTGATTAAATAGACCAGGCCCTGCCTTTCTTTAGGTGTTTGTGCAGTTCATTGCAACTAATTTCAGTGAGGTTGTGAGGCAAGACCTGTGACATAACACGAAAAATATTCACAGTACAGTCTTCCTTGCTTTTTGTTAGGAATATGTTGATTTCCCCCAATCTTCTACTTAAAGTCTACTTGTATTTCTGTGTTTATTGAGTTTTGACGAAAGTATTTTGCAGTCTTCAGCTCTGTATCAAACTATTGGGAAAAAAAGGAGATGTATGGATCTATGCCTCAGCAATCTAAAACAATTATTTCATGCTGTCACTGAATATAATCTTTAGCACTCAATCTGCAATACTGACTGCTTTGGACAAGACCTCTGATTTTTTTTCCCCATATAATTTTGAAGGGGATCTGGTCAGAAACAGCATTTAAGAAAAAGGACATGCTAGCTGTGATTGAAAGGGCAATGGAAGTGAAAGAACATATCAGTAAGGCACTGTATACCAGAAATAATGTGTTGTATATTGTACTGTTTCTATGTGGGGGAAAAAAACCCATAAGATTGACCACAGTAATTTCTCATAAATTTAGTTGGATTCAAGGGGTTAAATTATCCATTATCAAGAGATTGATTGAGTTTTTTGGCTTTTTAGCAACACTATAGTGATCTCTCACTTTTCCTCTTTAATTATACCAATATTAAATGTTGATTCTGTGCTGTCTGGGTGCTGTCCTGGGTCATGTAATTGAAAAGCCATGTTTTATCATGACAGGATACTTCTTCATTGTGATGGCATTGTGATTGTCCAAACAGGTTCCTTTTATCCGAATGTAGTACTGACTACCACCAAGCATTCACAACAGGAGCTGTGAAAACTAACTTTGATCAAATGAAACAACTCAAAGAGAGTAAAAGAGAGGTTAAAGATAGCTAGAGGGACTGAAATTCAGGTACTAGATTTGAGCATTGTACTCTTCCCCTTTTGGGACCAGACCTCTCAGCTAGCAAAACACTGAGAACAGCAGTGGTTGGTGGTCATCAGAAAAAAAAAAAACCCAAAGCCTTTTAATGGACCCCTACCAACAACCCAGAGCAATGTACATACTGAGAATATCTACACTTCTAAAACCTCAAATATGAGGAAAACCCAGGAATGAAGAGAGTGTTCCAGCTGCTTCCCAATTGCCATTAGATCTATTATCACTCATTATTGCCCACCCAGTCTTCACTGTGTACTTGACAATTTCTTTTTAGCTTTCATAGAGCCACATGCAAGAGTCAAAACCACAGATCACTAGGATATTTATTAGGAAATTAGACTCTTGAATAAGAAATGTGATTCAAACAATCTTCTAGCAATATATTATCTTGACCTGTGCATATACTTTTGCCAATTTTATGACAGAGCAACGTTAAATTGAGTGGGTGGTGTAAGCTAGGAAGGATTATACGGGCCAGAGGGAACAGATCACATTACTGTTGTGTTCCAGATATTTCTAATTTAAGAGTTTTGATAGGACAATAGTTTTGAAATAGTACACACAGTACTTGTTTACAGGAGTTATTAGACTTCTCTGAAACATATGTTCGACTTTCTCTCTTTTTTAATATTTTTGTTTCTTCATCCCAGATACTGTAAAGAGGCCCAAGATATGTGAAGTGAGTTATGCATAGGGTATGTTGGAAGAGTCACACAGGGTGTGTGGGAAGTCCTCCATCTGAGGCCTTTCAAAGCAGGTTCTTCCACAGGAGAAGTGTGGTGGGCTGTGGGAAACAGAGGATGGTGAAAGGGAGCTGGCAGACATATATTCACATGGAATATATTAAGCACATTCCAGTCACTCCTCTGGGCTTCCCCAATAGCTTGAACCTCTGCATCTGACTCACTTGGTTTTATGACCTCTTATTGCTCCTCCTTTGGCGCTTTTGATGTTCCTTCTCCTTCATCATGTCTTTGTCTGCCCACACAATTTGTTTCTTTAATGTGCTTCATCTTTCTACTAGCCAAAAGCAATGTGCTTTCCATCCACCGTTCATATACCCTTCTCCTTTCCCCTTGCTCTCTGCTGCTCCCTCTGCAGAATCTCAGCGTATTTGTGTGGTAGTGGGTAGCTGTGCAGTGCTTTAATATTAAATGCCTTACCACATGGGTGCCAGCTGGTTCATGGCATAGTGTCATTATAAGTATTATAAACTGTAATGGGCTTCCCTTTGACGTTATGTGTTGAAGATATTCCCAGATTCCTTCCTGGCACTTCTGTCGCTGTGCTTTTCTCAGAGTACTGAATAAACGGCTAATCCCGCTCCACATTGGAGCTGTGAGATGCATTTCAGAACACCATGCGTAATTATGTTTGTCATTCCACAACATTTGGCATGCTGCTGCTGGTGGCCTACTTGTTGACAAGTAACAGATTTTGTGACAGGCCACACAATATACCATAAAATACTGAGTATCAACACTGGGCAATCAATCAAATGGGTTTAATAATACAAAGAGATTATTATTTGAGGAATACTAAGTGTTATTAGGAGCCTACGCAGAGATGGAAGTGGTTTTGCAAGCTCCACTAGACCAATGGGGACTACTGCTTTAATAGAGGGGGTAAAAGAACTTCTGTGTTAATATCTTGTCAAGGTAGGTAGGGGAAACCCTAAATGAGGGGAGGAAGGACAAAAGTGCCTGGTCTAGCAATGAACACATTAAGCAGCCAAACTCAGAAGAGAACTTACACTTGGATTTATGCTTACACTTTGATTTATGCACAGTAGCCACTGCTGTGTGTTTTCTAAAAAAGACAGGGCCCAGGGAGGGAAATGTTTGGACTATATTCAGTGTAGAAATAGTGTGGGAACTAATCACTTCTTTTGTTAAACCTTTCTTAAAGCAGGATAGAAATTAGTTGCAGTCTCTTAGCTAAGCTTCCATACAACTAATGTAGCCCCCAAATATACCATTTTTCAGAGAGCTAGCTGGCTTGAGAGCCAGTGAGACATTCATTTTGATCAAAACTTTATTTTCAAAGATCGTGTATTCTATAGTAATTATGTGCTAAGAGTGGCTTCTTACACTATAAAATAGAACATTTTATAAACTCTTCTGAATAGAACATTTTACAAACCTGACCATGGTGCTATATTTGGAGTTATGTTTAAATTACATGTGAATATTAAGTTTGTGGATAAGGAGGCTGAATGATTCATTTTGCAGTAGTCTCTGTGGAGGGAAGAGAAGTGTTAAGTAGGAAAGAAGATTACCATTAAAAAATTATTTTTTAATGTCATTTAGTCTGAACTACAAACGTCCACAATGATTTCATGCAGGATCATGCTCTGACTCACTTTTAAATGGGGAGAAGTGTACAAACTGATGAGGTACTAGCTCAAACTCTGGTCTTAGCAGCAGAATGGAAATAACCAACACCTGATTTTCATCATTCACTGCCTTGCCTTATTTTCCAAAGTTTATTAAACAAGATTTATAGCTCTGAAGAAACAGGTTGGTTGGGCAGTTGCATCCTTCAGTTTTGGTGAAAGCAAGAGTCTTTTTCAGGGAAAACTGGAGGTAAAAAGACCGCTGCTTATGGCAGCTGGAAGAGAAGGAAAGAATGTCAAAGGTGAGGTGAATGAGAGAGAGAGAAAAGGAAATTATTGAAAACAGGCAGGAAGAATACCAGAGGTTTATTCCAAAACCCATTTTGGAGAAACATAAACTGTTTTCCATTTTTCTTGTAACAATCCAAAAGCTGTATGACGACTTTGTAGGAAGAGCCTGTGACAGTTCCTGTTGTTTAGCCAGGGTTGTTTCCAAAAGGAGGGTGTGCATATTAGGTCCAAATGTGCAAGGTGCTGCCCACTAATATTGCTGTGTGTAGCGTTCTGGCTAAGGATGAAGAGGCCCAAATTCTCATTACAAGGTAATCTTTTATATGCCCCAGTGGTCTACTAGAATCTTTATTATGATGAGTGGAGTCTCTTTCATCAATATAATTAAGATCATTAAATTCCTTTGGGAAATAGTAGACATATACAGGCACAAAGGTGTTAGAGGCAGGTGGTAAATCCAAATGGAGCCCTGCTCCAGGTGGATGCAACTGATAGTATAGACAAATAAAGCCTAGTGGTAATGGAGACTCTGGGTTCAACCTAGTAAAAATGAGGCTAAGTTCTGATACAGCTACTGAAAGAAATAGAACTGTTGCCAAAAAGATCTGTTAATGACTCCATTTAGACTCAGATGTGGACTTTGGATGCACAAAAAAATCCCCATTTTTTTAAATTCACAGTTCTCTTTAATATTATTCAGATAGAAATTTTGTGGAATTGGTACCTTATGTTGGTATCTGCTTGCTTAAAACTTATGGTTCAAACCATCACCCGAAAAATAATTGCCTGTGGTAATTTCTGCAGGGTAGTGTTTTAATTTAAGATTCATTTAGAGGTTACAGAGAAAGAGGAGATTATACTAGAGGAAATCTGAATTTTTCAACAGCTTTTTTCCAAATTTGATGGAAATAATGAAGCACCAGTTATACATTTTCAGTTCTGTGCTTTACTACAATGGATTAAAGTTCTCAGTGAGAAGACCTTATTCAAATTTCAATGTTTATAAAAACACTGTATAATAAATTATTTGAAAACTCGGGTCCTTAATTTGAATTATCACTTTCTTAATATTGAAATTGAGCAAAATAACATATAATTGTGGCATTTCTGCTACAGTTTTCAGTTAAGTTAAAGTAATAGCTCCTAAGGGAGAAAACAGGGTCTGACTCATTTATGTGCACTTGCATGTTATCCAAAATGTTGGGGTGTTACAAATTTTTCAAAGAATATTATTTGTTTGATACTTTTAGAGTACTTTTTATGCCAGCATGAACCTACCTTAATAAATCTGGGTCAGCTGGCATGGAAAAAAATTCTGTACTAAGAAGTACATTCACTCTGTATTATTCATGTGTGCTAGCTTTGAATAACAGTACTCTTCAGGATTTTTTGGACCAAGTTCCAGAAGTATTTATTGGGATACTGGCACTGTGAGGCATGTGTGTGCTTGCTCTGACCTTGATGACACATACATTTTAGAAAGCCTGAAATCTGACTATTAAAATATTGCAACTTGACCATCTGGCTTTTAGTGTTTGTCTTCAGTTCTCATCTCATTTACAAATTAGCACTGGATGCCCATTATGGTGGTATAATGGTGTTTGCATTTTCCTTATCTGCTGTGAAAAGTGGAGCTGGATTTGTCCTTGCCATTTCCCCGGGCAGTCATTTGTTAAAAGAGAAAACAGACTTCACCTATGAGAGGGAACATCATAAAAACCTGTAACAAGGACAGATTTGGACGCTGGTGGTGCTGAAAGATAATTCTTTTAACCACACATTTGCATTTACATTGAAGCTTTGTAAAATGTAGCAGCTAGTGCAGGTTTCTTGCTATAATTCAATCTCAAGATATAGGATGAGTTCATTTCTTAAAAGGTTAAATTCTAGAATTTTTTATTTCAGCAGCCAATTAAGGGATTTACTTGTAAACATCCAGAAAACAGTCTCTCAAAGAAGAAGTGCTATACTTTTATATATAATTTCATATGCAGAAAAGTGTTAAGAGGGGTAATCAAGTCAGCACTACTGTAACATCAGTAATAAAGGTTTCATCTTTTAACCTGATTCTTGAAGGTTTGCACTGACTTCTTTAAATGGCACAAATTAAACCAATACATGTCTGGCAACAAAAAATACAACTGTGCCTAAGTCACAGTAGGAGATGTAAATTTTTTGTTTGCAAATTATGTAATACAAAGCTATCTTTCTAGCTTTCTCAAAGTCATTGTCTCTTGAGGTTACTGGAAGTACATTTATAAAGATTAGCAAGTATATTTGAGACAAGAGACTGTTGGAGCCAAATTCAGTTTCCAAAAAAAATCACCCATGAGAAACAAGTTGGCAATTGGTTGGTGTTTCATGTCAGTATTTCCCCACTGGTTTTTTTCTGTTTCCTTTGTTGTGAACCTGCAGTAAATATTGTTTTCTTTAGTAGACATAGGATTTACAAATGCTGGTAAATAGACTCAGCAACCCAATATTAAAGTTATCCAAAAAACATGGTTATTAGTAATTTCAAAAATTTCTGTTTTTCATAGTAAATAATATAAACAGAAACTTTCAGGGTGTGCTTTTAAATGAAAGTAGGAGAGTGATCCACACCAAAGCAGTTCTTGAGTAGGCTGCTGGAGTGAAGCTTGAGTCATTTTCTCAATGAAAACCTGAGAATAATAACTTTGATGTACTTTCCACCAAAGACAGCTCTCATGCTACTAGACCATCGTTTGTCTGGGGAGTTTTTTGTGTCCTAATAAGCTGGAGTTTTTCCCCCAAAATATAATAATTTTGTTGGGAAGGACTGATTTGTTGTCTGAGTAGTTAGGATGTACTTCTGGGAAGTCTAAGTTATCAAGAATCACAGAATGTTACTAGTTGGAAGGGACCCACAAGAATCATCCAGTCCAACTTCCAGCCCTGCACAGGACAGCCCAGGAGTCACACCCTGTGCCTGAGAGCATTTTCCAAATACTTCTTGGGCTCTGGCAGGCTGGTGCTGTGACCACTTCCCTGGGGTCCCTGTCCCAGTGCCAGCCACCTTTTTCTACTGTCCAGCCTCAACCTCCCCTGACACAAGTCCAGACCGTTCTTTCAGGTCTTGTCAGTGGTCACCACAGAGAAGAGATCAGTGCCTGCCCCTGCACTTCCCCTCACAAGGAAGTTGTATGTTCTCACTTCAAATGAAATCAGCGGTTTGAATCTGTGTGTCCCGTATCCATAGTGCAGCTTTGAGGTTTCTGACCTTAGCTTTGGCTGGAAAATTGTGCCTGGATTTAACTTCCTGGTGAAAGCTCAGTATGTTTCCATGAGAAATTGTTGTTCGAGTGCATCGGCATTCTCAATTAGAAACCCAAAATTTATGTAAGGAGAGGAGAAAGGAGAGGAGGAAAATAGAAATCTTGACTGATTCTGTGCAATGCTTATCTCTCTGTGTTGTTCTTTAGGGCATTTGCCCTAGTGAGGCATGCTGAGTTGTTCCCCATGGCAACTCACTAGTCCTCTTAGGAGATTACACCCCACCTTGTGTGCTGCTTCCAGGTGTGATGAGTCACAGAATATAACTTGGCCTGACTACACACACAGGAGTGGAGAAAAGAACTTTTAAATTTGAAGATCTCTAGTTTTGTTTAAAAATCTGAGCCTCTCTGGCATGATTAAATGATTCCCATAAAATACTAGTGATGATAGTGGGGAAGAAGGAAAGCAGTTTAGGCTTTCAAGGGCAACCTGAATTTATACCTTGAAATAGCTACCAACACTTGGCAGTAACATTTGACATTTTAGTTAAATTCCTGCTGACTTCTCATCTTAGTGCCAAGAATTCTAGAGTGCTTTCCCAAATGGAGATGAGGAAATTTGCAGACTATATTCTTGAGGCTTTTTTTCTCTTTTAAAATTGTAGGACAGGATCTTTTCACTTGTGGCCTTTTGATTAAAAGCAATTGGACTTTGGCCATTTTGCTTTTCCTCCTAGGACTGCCAGTGTTTTGCACACTGGCCTGGGTAGTTGCTGGAGGTTTGCACAGTAGGTTGTTTTTTTGCCTGATGCCTGTACACCAGGGTGGCCAAACTTTTTTGATGTGTTGGCTGCACAGTGATTTACAGATTAAGGCTCTGGCCAGCAGCAGTGCCAGCAAGGCTGCTGTTCTCTCTCGCTGACACATCACGCTTTTTTCAGCCACAAACTCTTTGCTTACCCTTTTGGACTTGTTGTACTCCTTATTCCACATTTCTCTTTGGTGCAAAACACTCAATTTGGCACGAAACATTTATGCTCTGTGGTGAGCTCTGCTCCTATCTCTGTCTAAAGTAGCCTGTGAAAAAGAGAGAGCAAACAGAAGCAGCTGGCCTACCTGTCTTGGAAAGGGGGCACAGAATGGACCACATCTGCTGCAGCATGAAGTACAAACCTGGGCCAGATGTTGAGGATTGTTCTAACAATGTTTTCCTTGCAGTGTGGTTCTTTGCAAGTCTCTACAGAGATCATTCTTGAAATATGCAACACACAAAGAAGGTTGGCATAGGATTCCTTAGACAAGTGTGTGTTCATGGATCCTAGTCAGAGCGGAGTTCTGAGTCCTGATGAACTGTGTCATTTAAAATACAATATGGTAAGTTAAAGGTCATTCAGTAATGTTTCCATGAAGCTTCATCAGAACTGGCAGTTGCATCTAAAGTGGAAGAGAATCCATCGTCATAACTGAGAGTTCCCTGAAATCACCCTCAAAGTGTGCAGCAGCAGCCAAAAAAAGCCAATAAATTGCTGGCATTATCAGGAAGGGTACTGAGAACAGGACAGAGCCTAATTGTGTAAAAACCCTGATGTGCCCAAGTGCTGAGAACTGTGTGTACTTCTGTGTTTCAAGAGGAGATAGTGGAGGTTAAAAAGGTTCAAAGGAGCACAGCTTAAAAGGTAATGAAGATGAAACATCTGCCTTATGAAGAGCAACTGAAACACTACATTTGAAACAGAGATAGCTGGAAAGAATTATGATCAGATTTTGCAAAGACATGAAAGTGGTAGGTAAAATGAATGCAAAATGGCAATTAGTTCCTAACATGGTACTTCTACAATTGGAAGGCAGTTGTTGACACTAACAGGAGATCAATTAAAAATGGATAATTCCTTTCTACAAGGCAGATAGCTAATTTTTGTGTGCACTTTGACAGAAGACTGTGGAGACAATATAACTCTGTTCAAAAGGGATTAAAAGATTTCATGAACACCCAGTCACATTAAACAAAATAGACAGAGGTACTCTTTAACATCTCTAATCAGGAAATTTTGATTGTTGGAGAACAGGGATGACTCTGGATAAAGATCAGGCTTGTGTATTCTCCCCAGTCAGCATCTCCTGTTGCTGTTTTTCAGGATCCCAGACTAAGATGGACCATAACTCTGACCCAGGACAACATTCACCACATTCTTTTATCTTTAAATGTAAATGGTAGTAGCCAAAGATGGAAAACTTGCATCAATGCATTACAAGTTGTAGGCATTAACTGTGGTTAAATTGCATATTTCCCAAATTGATTAAAGAAGAAGCTAAATTGCTAACCAGAATGCTCCTTATATATCAAATAGCTGCCAATTATTGACATTATATTTATATTTGCTATAGAACACCAGGGATTAGCAGCCAATAAGTCACTCCCATCCCATTGCATCCATGTGCCACTTTTAACTCCTGTTTTTATTACTGATCGCTGTATTACTTTTAACTACAGAGAAGAATGCTCACAGAATAACAGAAAAGTTTTTGAGTTTTTGCTGTTCTAGTAATTCCAAAGTTGGAAGGGAAAAAAAAGTTTGCTCATTTGAACTCCTAACCTTTTGCTCTGTAATTCTTGCACCAGAGTGTTTCATGAGTATTCTGCCTTCAGACATGTCAGAAATATCACTGAGATAGACTCTTTTGCAGATATTTGATACTTCCACTTCCAACTGAGATCAGAAAGTGTGGAGAAGTGTGATTTTTTGGATTCAGCTAACCAAACTCTTTGAAAGTTTGGAAACAAAACCAGGTTTTCACTCAGCTTTGGAGTGGAAGAATAATTGGTATTACACATATTTTGGAGTCCCAGTCCAGATAATTCTAGGGTTTTAGTATTTTCCTTTTATCCAAACTTGTTAGTCTCCAGAGCTGCAATAACCTTACATGATACACTAAACAGCAGCAAAGCTGTTTAGTTTTACTAAAAACAGCAAAACATATGATGGCTTCTATATTCGTAAATGATTCGTGGAATTTCTGTAAGAGGGCAATTTGAAAGATGTTTTTACAATTCAGTCATTAATTGCCAGCATGGAATCTTTATCTTTGATTGATAAAGTCCAGGTTACTCTACCTGTAGGCATTCCATAGAGAGCTTATGAACTAAATATCACAATGAGAGTTTTGGGATGATAGAGCGTGGACATTAAGATATTATTCAGTCATTATTGCCTGATATGTTCTGAATTTCATTCTAAAAAGTATGCACTGTGGTGTGAGTATCTTTTCAAAAAGAATGTGCTGTGGAATTAATGCAATTGAATACTGCCATTGGTGATCCTGCACAATTCCTTACAGTACTGCTTGTCTAATAGTTCTGCTGCTGTTCTCTGACAATGATGTGCAAATTCCTGGCAACTTCATTGCTAGAAAGCTTTTTTTTTAAAAAAAGTTGAGCTTCATCATCATATCTTGTAATTTATTGAGGTATTTTTTCATGAGAGGCAAAAGGGACAATATGAACAGTAGGCAGTGAAGAGCCATTTCTGTCCAGTTGCTGACACTGCAGATTTTATAAATTACTACAGGATCTCTCCACTATCTACAAGAAATAAGTTTCTAATTTAATGCCTTTCTGTATCTAAGCTTTGAGCTTGAGGTTTCTTCTAGAGAAGTAATTCCCAACAAGAAACAAATCAGCTTTGTTAATGTACTAATTTTAAAAAAGAGTTGAGGCTTTTGTGGAAAAAAATAATTTGAAATATTCAAAGAATAGTGCTTACTTGGTATTAAAATAATGAAAAGCTGTATGATTCTTTTATTTCCTGATAAAGGAACTTTTTTCCCTTTTCCTCCCAGTTATAAGAAATTGTGATTTCCTGCTTCTGATGGAGCATCCATTCAAATGTAGGGTAATTCTTGATTGCAACTGTTACATTCTTTGGCAAAGAAAGTGGAAATTTATTTTGCATAGGATAAACCAGTGTTTAAAATACTTTCATTTGATTTGTATATTAGTGTTATTTTCAATTAAAGTTGGTGAGTTTTATCTCTCAGCTAGACTGTCTTCCACAAGTTTTCTCCCCTTCTCCCAGTATCCCAGCAGAGTGCTGATCCTCCTGGAGGTTATCCACTACATGCCTGAAAGAGATTAAGGTAGTCTGCAGGGGTGGGAGATATTTCATCAGAATTTATTACTGTTCAAAGCCACCAAAAGGGTCTCCATTGAAGTCTTTAGTGTTAAAACCCATGAAATTTGCTGTTACCATGGCAAGTTAGAAATGCCGTAGGTGTTTTCCATGCAGTATTCCAGCAGAGATCACAAAGAGCCAGCAGCTGAAAACTTGGCTAACTTGAAATGTTGAAACCAGGTCATAATTTGGGTTGTACAACACAGAGATAAGCTTTGGGTCTATATACCTTCTCCTGCTGTCAGTGAGTGTGTTGGCTTAGTTTTTCTCCATGTCTCAATAAAAGATACCAAAGAGCTCAAGAAAATATCCCAATTACAGAATTTTAAGCAATGATAGCTTAAATTTAAAAAAAAAAGCCCAAAGAATTAGAAAGCAAAGTGATGTGCTTTCTTAGCAAACATTCCACACATAGCTGTTACATCAATCTCATCATAAATATCTTTACTTTGCCTTTAGGAGTGTGGTCCATCTTCTTATGTTGTGACCAGAGCATAGTAACCAGATGTAAAAGACATTGAAGCTTTTGTTAAACCATGCAGTATAATACTGTGGAAAGGCCATAGTAGTGCTGAATTGTTTTTGATGTGAGAACCTTAGTTTCTCTCACTTCCAGAGGGAACAGTCCATGGTAACTATGTCGAATATAGCTAGAAAGTTGCAGGTAAGATATGAGATCCTGTAGATTTAAAGAAATAGGCTATTTCTCTTTTTACCATTGCTTTTAAAAGATTCCCTAATGCCAGATTGCAGGTTTCTGTGTGAGTGTGGAGTTGTTCAGTTAAAAGGGAATATATTGATAATTGCTACAGTTAAGAAATAAATACAAACACACTCCCTTAATGCAGATCTGTGGATGTTTTTTAGCTAACAAGCTAATATTGATTCAACATCTTTAACTGGAAAGAAACAAGATTCACAGCAGCAGGAGTCACCACTGCCATGCCATGTATCACAGTAGGTATCACTCTCCATCTCTCCATCCATTTATCTCTACATCTGTGTTTTGTTTTTCCTGGTTAACTCAAACAATGCTGAAGCCACTGTCACAGAGAGTGCATCTTTTTAGACTTCAGGGTCCATTCTCTTTTTGCTGTCTGATATAGCAGTAAAATTCTGGCTTCAGGAATATGAGCAAGATACAACCACTGACTGCCACTGGGGAAGGGCAGCATGTTATACGAGAAAGTCATCAGCAATCATTTAGAAGGCTGACTGTTGATCCTAATTCAGAGGAGTTTGTCACATCCTAGGCTGAATCTCCACCTGTCTGCCCTGCCATCTTCAAGAGACTGGTTGTTTTCTGTGTGTCAGCTGGGAACCAGGGGAAATGCTGGCATGTAGTTATTTGATTCAAATCAGTGAGACAGCACAAACATTCAATATGCATTCCATCTTTTTGATAGTGGGTTAATGATCTTCTAATCGATTTTTCTGGGATTCTTCTGGTCTTTAATTTCAGAGAAAGTATTTTCCATATAAATTATGAGTGTAATTTATAGTGATAAAGTAACAAATTTAGGGCTATTTCCTTATGTCTCATCTTCTAGGAACAGAGAGTTGGATCTTTTTCAGCCCTGTCTGTTGTTGGCAGATTCAAAAGTATGAACTCATTGACACCAATTTTAGGAACTGGTGCAGAAACCTGCCACTTTCAAGACATTTTCAATTATGTTCTAATCAAGGATGTAGAAACCAAGGAAATCAGGTTGTAGGCTGTATTAAAGCAATAAATAAAAAATATTTATATTACGTTTTAAAAGAGATTAGGTTTCACCTATCTTGCCATCTTACCCATAAAAAAAAACCCAAGTAGTGTTAATATCAGTCTTAAAAAGTGAAGAGGTTTCTTTCAAATATAAAAACCTAACACTGCCTTGTACACTGAACCTGATAGTGAATATTGTAATATTCCACATTGAATTTGAACCAAACAATCTGTAGATGTAGATGTATGTGGTGACAGTGACATCAAACATATGCATAGTTACGTTTTTCACTAGCTGTGTGAATGGCACAAAGATAATACAAATTTGCTCAGGAGAGAGATACTCTTACTTTCACTTTATTTTGTCTTTTAGAGAATGAACCATTACAATAAACCATTGATCTGATGTTTAATTTATAGTTCTATGCAATATCCTGCTTGGCATCAGTTTTTTGTTGAAGAAATAGAATTTTATCAACAGATGCCTCAACTTT
Source organism: Poecile atricapillus (assembly GCF_030490865.1). Lineage (NCBI taxonomy): Eukaryota > Metazoa > Chordata > Aves > Passeriformes > Paridae > Poecile > Poecile atricapillus. The sequence goes on from NC_081252.1 coordinate 19,760,939, forward strand.
TTCTTTGTATTTATTCTCCTATGTCTACTTGATATAAACACCTTCCAGAAGTGATGCCTATGCATTGCACTTTGGCTGGACAGTGAGATGCAATCCTTTTTACTGCAAGGAATCTTCAGCATTCCACTGAAGATTATGTTCCTTTAACATGGAGAAGAGAACACTTTTCTATCAATGTTTACTGTTTTTTGCAGGAAATACTTTGGAATGTACTGCTCAAGAAAGTCAGTCACATGCAAGCTAATGGGATTCTTAAATTGGATTCTTCTATCTGATTGAAGTTTTGTCTTTATGACTCATATTCTTTAAATTCATATACTCTTGTCAAGACTAAAATAATTTGTGATTACATACATATTTTTATAAAACTATTTTATAAATGTACCCAGAGATTTAAGGCAGAATCTTTTTTGAAAGTTCTTCAAGAGACCATGGGACACTTTCCAAAGATAGCTTCAACTTCTGTGTGCCATTCTTATTTGCATCAAAAAGATGATGGAATGAAGTGAACAAACTTTGAGACTATAAAATATACAAACCGAGGAAATTGTAATTTCACTGCAACAAAATTAACGTAATTTTAGCAGAGCCAAGATCTCATTCTCCTGTGCTTCCTGGAGGGATGGGCAAACCATTTCTTATAGGACATTGACAGAATAAGCTCCTCCTAAATTCAGAGTCTTAAAAGCTTTGGGTTTCAAAGTTTCACTTGGGATCCTGCTTTTTCACAATTTCAGAGGGGTATCTGAAGTTCTAATTTAAGGCCATGTCTGCTTATAATTTAACCACATATGGTAATAACTGTAATACCTTATAGGACGCTTTAAGGACTTAGGAAAGAGGGCAAGGTAATAATTCATGGTAGTTAATGACAATGAGAGAGTTTCATCACTGATCATAACAGTGATGTATATTATGCTGGATCACTTAAAATGAGGTTTGTTTCACTGTTTGAGGGGTGCTTTTGGCCAACAAAATTTTGTTGGAATATGCATCAAAATTTAATATCAATGTACAAGTACAGAATTGTACTTTAGGTCTGCATGTTATCTGGTCCAGTCCCCTGCTCTAAGCAAGGCCAGCTTCCATGTTGTGCAACTTGTTCCCTGCTTAGTTGTCTTCTTTTTAATGTTTTTTGACTTGTATGTGATTAGGATTTTTTTTTTTTTTTTTAACTCTACATTTCTGCAAATACCCTGACTGGCTTTTAGATAGCTGAACAGCTGGACAAGAGAAACCCCAAGACTTCACATCAGAGATTCAACTCTCAGCCTCTTCTCTTGTGTCATGCGATCCAGATGAGTTTAGTGATCTTCCTCTGGACTCACTCCATTTTGTCAGTCTCACTTTTACTGGGGGCCCTGGACAATTTGATAGCTCTATAAACTATTCAATAGAAGAAATTACCTTCTGCATTAATAGCCTTTAAATTACGGGGTTTAATTTTTAAATTATTATACAAAAGAGAAGCTGTAAAATTTCCTTTATAATTTAACTTTTGTATTCTCATTTAAAAAATAACTAAACTGAAGTAAGTAACCATATAAAGGTTGCTAATCCAGATAATGGCAGATCTGAAATTAAGTCAAAAGCCTTGCTGCTAATTTTTCCATTCAATTACTAAGTAAAGTTATTTATTTCCTTTTTTTGTCCCTGAAAAATCGTCTCAATGTCAGAAAATTTATATTTAAGGAAATTCAAAAGCATCTATGTAAATTCTAGGTTTTATAGCTCTGTTATTTTCTAGGTTTCTTTTGGCATTTGATTTCTCTTAGTACAAATGAAAAGAGGCTAACTTTTACTTTCTTTCGTAGCATACAGATTATTTTTTTTTAGGTATACCTTCTCTGCTTTTTAATTTGGAAAAAATTTTCTCCTTCTGATTCATCTTCCTGTGTACATTATTCAAGATGTGCTTCCCCCACAAGCAGTCTTAGAGCAAACCACAGAACTCAGGGAAATATGTTACTGCTCACCTGTAAACCTACGTTAACCATTTTTCTCCTAACTTAGGTCCTTCAATGCAGCCTCAAAGACATGAGATGCCCTGCTAAAGAAGACCCCAGTACTCCTTATTGGCTTTGGAAGGTTCATTTCAATAGGGGTTGGCTGTATTAAAGAGCCATTTACACTTTGTTGTCAAGGAGAACTTGCCAGGGGACCTAAAGGGTCATTAGCCTCCACTTAGCACCATGCGGCGTAGCAGATGCTTCATGACATGTTACAAGGAAAGGCTTTAAATGGAGTGTCAAGAAATCCCAGCCTCATCACTTAATTTTTTACTAATCCGTTGCTGTCTAGCAATTTTAGCCATTTCACTGATAGTTGAGCTTTTACTTATAGGTGCCAGTGATGACAGTAGGAGGAAATTAAGGAAGCATTGCCAGGGACATTGCATATTTTTCTTCTGCTTTTACTAATTCATCCTACTACATATAGTGAGTTGGCCCTTAGACAAGAAGTAAACCCTGAAACGTAAGTTCCTCGAGCTTTTAAAATTACATTTGACTCCTTAATTGTCAGTACAGACAATTCAACAATTTATTTTTTCAAAATGCACAAGGTTTTTAAGGGCCAGCATAACTGTCAACTTCCTTTGTGCACTATAGTTACTAATGTGTTGTGATCCACAAGTGTCAGATGTGACCTATGCACAGTTTCAAGACTCTTCCTCAAAGAAAACATCATGGAATAGAAGGATACAGAGAGTAGTACCTGGGGTACTTGTTACAGAAAATTCCTTTGCAGGGATCTCTTGTCAATTCTTTTGTTTCAAATACACGTGGCACATGATCTCAGGAGACAGAAACAGCAGCACAGATTGCCTGAGGACATTGTAGGTGAAGTTCTAAACCTACCAAAAATGCCAGCAGAAGGGAAGCCCTTAAAATGAGGTTCTCTGGCAGACAGTATGTGACTACCTCAGGTTTTACTTGATAAACAGGAAAATTTGTGTGATAGTTTGTTTGAATTTAGCCACTCTTTTAACCATCATGGTGGCCCTATAACGTGATTTTCCTTCCTCTCTCTTATTTAGACAACTGTCTTTAGTGCTACATAAATCATCTCAGTTAATCTAAGAGGTGAAGCTTTCCAAGTAAGAGCAGCCACACCCTGAAGGCATGACATGTGAGACAGAATGCCTTCTATTTTAGGAATTCTTCCTTTCATCCAAAGAAAATCTCTTAAAAAGTCATGCCTAGCCATCAGGATCCCCTGGATAAATGAGAATTTATGATGTCAGCTTGACACTAGAAAATACTGAGCTCCATTATGTGGTTAAGAAGTGTCCAGTGCTCCTTGGCATTCAGGACGGATAAATAGATTTCACTAGCAGCCATTAGCTATGGAAAGCCTTTATCCAAAGGGGAACATTTATACCTATTTCTTATTTGTTCCATTTGAATGGAGTAAGTTTAGCAGTATTGTCCTGGAGTGACTTTATGATGCTTGTATCCCCAGTTGTCTCTTCTGTTTTTGCATGATATTAAGTTGTGCACCTTTCAGACTGGTTCCAAGAGCAAAGTGGAGGGAAAGAGGAAGGCGCAGTTTGTTTGCAGAAACTGCACTTGCTCCTCCACATCCTGCTCCTGGACTGTGCTGTCTGCAGCATGGACAGACAGCAGGACAGAGCTCTCCTTGGCTTTTTAGTTAGTTTTTTAGCTAGCTGAGGCAGAGAAGTTCCCCAGACTGTGGCTTTTCTTCCTCTTGGAACTGATAGGCTCTGCTCTGGACTGAAAACCCAGGAAAACCCCAGGAGCTCACACCTGTGGCACACCAGGGCCGGGATGCTGCACTCCAGCACCAGAGGGACTGATGAGAGACTGAGCAAGCTGAGCTACACCCCATGAAAAGGACTTTCTGAATTTGCCATCTCTTCAGAACAGCAAGAGGTTTTATTGTTTAGTATTATTCATTTTTTATGCTTGTGAATACTTTTTTTGTTAAATAAACAGATTTTCCCACTTTTCTCCAATGAAATCTTTTTCCTGAACCAGCTGAGGGAGGGACCACTTGAATTTGGTTTTCTGGGGGGACCCCATTTGGAGTTTTCCTCCCAAAATTTGCCCTAAACCAGGAGAAGTATTTATTTATCTTTACCCCGTGAGAGAATGGAAACCTCTTATAGAAAAAAAGGAACAATATAGTTAATCAATAAAATTAGCACTCAGGGATCACTTCTCTTAGAATCATTGGGGTTTTACTAAACAAGATTTCTAAGATCATGAATACATCTGTCTGACTCTTTCTGAAGGGAAATCTTGGTATAGTGAATGTGTGAAGGGCCCAGTGAAGCCCATTTTGCATTGGATCAGTTGCACGTGTAGATACCAGAGAGTTTGTACAGATGCAGACCAAGTCTACAGATAAGGCTTCCTTTTCTGGCTATCTGCAAATCTCTGACAAATCATCAGTGTCCACTTTGTCTGCCCAGGCAAAACTTCCAGCCGGAAAAAGGATTTCATGGCTTGGAGAACTAAAATGAACTAAACTCCATCTCAGAGTTCTCAGAGTTCTCCTGCTCAGAGTTCCCAGTCATTTTTTAGTGTGGATCAGAACAAAACATACATGTGGTGCCACACAGTACTTCTTTATGTGTTTGCAGTCACATCAGGTGTGTTTCATCTAATTCACAATCAGAGCGGGACCCTGAAATTTGCAGCTTTGCAGACAGAATGCTGCTGTTTTTACAGCATTTAGCTGTGGTTTGGTAGATAGAATTTACCAGGGGGGGGAGAACTGCATTACTAAGCAGAATTGTGATTTGTGAAATAGAAATCTGTGAATTAACAGTGCTCATGAGCCAAGTTTTGGAATCTACCAAAATTGTTGTATTTTTCACAGTTCTTTTTTAAGAATGTAGGGACATTTGATGATTTCAAAATGAATTGTCTAAAATGAGGTCTGTGGAGTGTATTACTTGTTTAAAAGATGCATTTTATTCCCTTACATTTTGATGTATATGCATTCAAATGTCTTGAAATATGAAACATATGAATATATAAAGTATCTTTGGACCTCTCCAAGGGAGGTTTCCTAACTTATGCTTTCAAAATAATGTATTTTTTCAAAGTAAGGTAATTTTGAGGCAATTTCACCTTTCTCATAGAAAATATCAGTGAAGTTACTCATAACACTACCTATTTATCCTTGTCTCAGTGAAATTGTTTTAAAAATAGGCAAAGAAAGTAAAAAGAACAATATGTTACCTGTTACTGGAATATACAGCTATTCATAATCTCACTGGAAGATCCATTGTGTATTATTTTAGGAGTGGAAAGTGAAATAGACATTCCATAGGAAAAATTAGAACTTTTAGGACATATTTGCAAGTTCCCCCACATAAATATACCTTGAATATGAACCTCACCCTGTTTTTTTTTATTCCAGTTCTGGAATTATATTCTATCCTGGGTTAAACTAGTCTTTTTACTGCATAATTCAATGGTGTCAAGACTCAGATGTTATCACCTGTACCAAGATTTTCTTCCTCTGGAGCTGTTCTGTGTTGGAAACGAGTGTTCACAATGAAGTAGGATAGATCCAATGATTCATGACAAGGTTCCAATGGAGGACAGTAGCTTCTTGCAAATACATATGTTTCATAATGAAAAGAAACAGTATATGTGAAAAAAAAATGAAGGAGCTGTTCTTGTTGTAGGAATCTGTAACATAATTAGAAGGAAGAAAATGTGCTTGGTAGAGAAACAGCAACAAAGAGAAGAAAATTCAATAAATCAGAAGGTAATGGGATCTGCACAGGCTCTGGGGCCGTATCTAACAACTGCCAGCAATGGAGTGTTTGAGAATAATATTGTAGCTGTTACCTGGTAAATAGTAAAAAATCTGAGAAATGCAAAAATGGAAATGAAGCCGCTCAGAGCACAGCCAAGCACCATACTCTGTGTATCTGCCCAAACAAGGGAAATGTACAACACTAATCCATTAAAAGCTCCCATAATGATAATAACCCAAATTAGAGCAATGCTTTCTGACCTTTGCATAAGCCCTGGAGCCCAGTAGATCTCACAATATGAAAACGAGCTTGAGCTGCAAACCAAGCATTCATACTTTGAAGATGTGATTTTTCTGGACCAAATCCATTTCAGCTATTGGAGTAACATGCAGGAAGCAGAGAATAGATCCCCTTAGAATAACATTTACCACTGAAGTAAAAGCAGAGTCAAAGTAGATGTATTCTGCATTTTCCTCCTCTTAAAGCCTCCCTCAGTAGAAGAAAACAGGGGAAAAACATGGCTGGTTCCCCATCCAGCTGACAGGAAGTCTGCAGGGCGTGCCATCAGATGACATATGTTTTCTTATTACCTCGGGTTTTAGCTTTAGTTTGAGTTCGATGGTATTTTTATTTGTTTGGTTTTTTGTTCTGGAATGCGCAAGTAATTTTAAAACTATTTTAAAGAAAAAGGGGTAGTACAGTTTTAATTATTTAGCTTCTTCTTTTCTCTTTGCAAGAAGGCCTATGGAATTTGGCATCTTAACCCAGCCTTGCCTGATGTGATCACAAACACAGTTAAATTTTTATTAAAATGTTTTGAATCTTTCAAACATGATATTGATAACTGAAATGGAGCAAAGAGACAGTAGCATCTGGTTTTAATGAACATGGTCTGCTTATACTTGAAAGCAAAACCATGCAGGAAAAGACTGGAAATTCTTGTTCAGAGAATCAAAGTACAATAGTGTTTTTCAATACCTGACATCTGTATGCTTAGAATGACCTGGGTGACTTCACTCAACCAATTGTTCATACTTTTTAGATTAAAATGCTGTATTTAGATCTGAAATATAATTGATGCTGTTTATTTTCTTTTTTTTTTCTCTTTTCAGCCTGTTGTGTACTTCTTTCTTTTTTTTGTGTGTGTGTGTACTTATCAAAGCTCATTGCTTTGAGCTCTATCATACCTTTTTGACTGGTGACTTTCTTCAGTACAGTACATATCAAACATATTTTTATTTAGAAGTGTGAGTTCCTGTTACTACTTGTAGTCTAAACAAACAAGACAACCCTTTGTGGGGATATTTTTCTCTTATATGTATTAACATGTGGAATAACAGAATTGCCTGAAACAATCTCCTAAACTACAGGCCCATATAAAAGCCAGCTTGTCAGGGGAAATGGTCAAGGCATTGTCAAAAGAGTTTCTGCAAGAGGTCTCCCTGCCTTACTGCCTCCAATTCAAGTTTGTTAGCAGCACTTCAGCCCAGGCTTTTCACAGACATGCTGCAAACCATTATGGTTTGAACCAGGGTTTGAACTTTTTTATCAGAGCAGTAGTGATAGAATGTACTAATTCAGCTTCCTGCATCTTTTCTTGGAACTCAGCTTGCTTATGTGAGGTGGGTGAACATGTTTGGAAATGCAGCCTAGATATATGTACAGGTTTTGTAGTACAAGCTCTTCCCAGTCAAGATAGTGATGATTTTAAGTAAATAATAACTTTTATAACCCAACCACCTTCTCTGTTGCTGTCTTCACAGCAAGAAATAAGTAATTTTTTAATACTGGTTTAAAACCACGACACTCTTCTCTTTGAGTTGGAGAAAAAAATCACTGAGGTTTCTAGCACAACAATGTAAGGCTGTGAATAACTACAGGAAGGGTTCAGTGGATACTTTTCATACCACAGAGAAATTTAATGCATGGTAAACGCATTTAACTGTGAAGAATACACAAGGTCCTTGAAAATGGTAATTTAAATTCCATTTATTTTACTTATGTAATTCCACTTATTTTAGCATAGTATTGTCCTTATACTGGAATTTGAATTAAGAATTAAAATTTGGGAAAGAGTAAATCTTTTGACCATAAGCACTTACCCATTGTCTGTGTTTTGAAGTTTTTCACATAAAAGGCAGAGCATAAGTGCCCCAATTAGTTAGCAATATCCAAATTCTTAAAATTTTCAGCTCTTAAAGCTTTAGTAAATGTGGCTTTCAGTTATCACTAATAGCTTCTTTGAATCCTTTTGTTTTAGTCCCAAAGCTGAGAAATCAATGAAGTTGGCCAGTTTGATTAAATAGTTTTCTGAAGTCAAACTATTGTAAAGTTAGCCTTTAAAAACAAATATGCTGCATCGCCTTTGACCATTTACAGTTTTTCTTTGGCTCCACCAAGCATGTGGATGTCTAATCAGGGGATTATCAAGTAGACTAGAGAAATATAACAAAGTTATGTGCTCTAGTAAATATTTGTATAGCACAAGCCTGGAGAAAGTCCATGTTATATTTTACTGTTGATAATTTAATAACTCTGTGGCATGCCTGAAATGATACAGTAAATGTCAAGATGTGTCAAATGAGGTATCCTTTAAAATTTAATAACCTCATACTTAGGAGGATGTGTGTGCATGGGTAGGTAACACTGTCATTGGAAAATATGTTCTGCAAGTAATATTTAGGGCATTTATCTGAATTTTGCCAGAAAATATGGTGAGCAATGGCCTTCCATGATAGATGATAACAATGACAACATAAGTGACAAACAGAATAACTCATGCAGAAATAGTCCAGTGTATCAAATGATCATGGGGGCAACCAACAGATTTCATAGAGCAGTCAAAAGATCTGTGATTTCCTCCTGCTAGAGAAAATAGCCCGTACAGTAAACAATTGATAAAATGAAGTGAATCTGTGTTGCTTGTGTTTAAGGGATAGCATACAGCACGCTGTCTGCCACAGTAGTTTGTTTGCACTGAAATTAAGCAATAATGATTGAGGCACAGAGCATTTCCTGGGGATTAATGACCGTCTGGGAGGAGTTGATGGCCCAAGGAACATCCTGGCCATTAACCCCAGCCAGTCATTAATCCAAAGGAAATGCCCTACCCCAAGATCTTTATTACTCTTAGAAAATGAAAATGAAGAAAAACAAACCAGTAAGGACCTAGATACTTGTTCTGAAGGGCGAAGTTTCAAATCATTTAGTGCATGTAGATTTTGATAAAACTAATACCTTACCAGTTATTTAGCTGGAGTGCTTGGTTCCATCTAAAGCATCTTGGTATCATCTAGGCCTGCAGAGGCAAACTAGAGAAACATTATCTTTTTTTCACCTTTATTAATCTTTTTCTCAGTATGGAAGGCAACTTAAGAGTAATTGTAATGTGATTTAAGTAAGGTGAGTGTGTACTTTAAATAAGTATATTTAAATAGTCTCTATAGTGTTAAGAATCTAAAGTGCTGGCAATGCACCAACCAAACCTAGGCACTGATCTTCTTATATTTAAAACCTTCTTTTCCTAGCTTTGCTAGCAATGGACCATCTATACCTTTATATGCAAAAGTGCTTGTAAATGTGACATTACACAAAAAAATGTTATTCAGAAAATGTATGTATTGGATTTCTTGAAGTAAATTGTAAGTTAAATTCTTGGATGTTTGTTGTTTCCTCTGTTTTGTTTTTTTCTTTCCCTGAGCTGGAGAGCACTTCAGAAAATTTATTAAAAAAAAGAGATGGCTGTTATTCAAATAGAAATTTATCAGACTTAACAGTCTATCTCTAGCCATGTCTAATAGGATGAGAGAGGCTGGAATAGAAGTTTCAGTGATGCATCTTAGTTTCATGTCATACACAAACCTGTATAGGCCAGAGATTTGTATATAATTTTCAGGGGTTTTGTGGGAATATGCATTAGCACAACTGAATACTGAAAGATTTTTTCTTGTTTTCTTAAAAGAGAAAGAAAGATTTACATTGTCCATATAGTTTAAAAAAAATAGCTAATGTATAAATTTAAATCTCTATATAGGTGAATCCTAGGAGTTTGGCTAAATATCAGGAAAACAAATTGATGAAGACAAAGGTTCACAAAGAATCTGAGGCAAGATGCCTTTTTTTTTTTAATTCCCTTGTAACTACAATACAGTTTGAATTAATTTGTTGTAAAGATATGTTGTGCTTTCTGTATGTCATTAATTTTATATAAAAATAATATGAATTAAGCATTATTTTCAAAAGTGAATGTGAAACTATACTTAGCAGTAGTTGTGGGAGGGTATTCTTGGGGACTATAGTGACTGGCTTACTGCCATTCAGACAGAAAACTGAAATCCTATTCTTTCATTTTCATCCATATAGGTATGTATATATGGAACAGAAATCTTCTAATAAAGAGCTCTTCATTCTAGAAGGCAAAGTTAGAAGTCAGGACAACTAATAGCTTAGCTAGAAAAGTTTTGACCAACTGAAGTGTTATTTTGAGGAGAAAAGATAAGTAACCTTTGGAGAAGCAAGAACAGGACAGTCACCGAACATCTTTGAATTACACTTGATTTCTTACTTCCATCCATTTATTTCTAGAAGATATGTTCTGTTTTAAACCAGATTTATTTATTTAAACTCCAGAGAGTCCTTGACCAATGCTTTTCATGAGATCAGACAAGATGATTGCAACAGTTTGTTGTGCCCTATTAACCTGTTCCTAGGTTGTTGTGCAGTACTGAGAAAATTGCCTTTTCCCTATTCTTTAGTGCCTCTGTGTCTAAAAAAAAAAACATATAAATACTTATATTTTATTTTTAATTCTTCAAAGGGAACCAGGCATATAATTTAGGAATATTTTGATAAAATTACCTCTGTTGTATATGTCATTGATAAAAAGATTTAGTCATTAGTCAAACAGTTTAAGAAAATGTTAACTCATAAACTTCAATGATTATAGTGCTGAAGCTATGGAGAAAGGTTTTCACATAAATACATTCTCCAGGTTAGTAGAATTTGCAGTGACTTTATTGGGACTAGGAATAAATGTTCAAATAAATATAAATGTTGTACTTGAATATATTTGTCATCTCCTGTGAACATGGAGGAGAACATTCAAAACACTGTGAAGATACTAGGACTTGTTTCAGAACTGATGAATTTGGCCTGTTTGGTGTGGAGGGTCTTTCAGTTAAACTCACTGGGATTTGTATCAAGATCCTGTTTTGGAATCTTTAGTCTTGTATGCATTTTAGAGGCATTTCCAAACTAGTACAGATTACAGCAGAGTTCTTTGTTTTCCCTTGCTTTATACTGACTACAAAAGGAATTACTTCTGTTTGGGTACTTGACATCCCTGTTATTTCCTTTAGAACAAGAGCTATTGTAGATATAGAAAGCTACATAAATCAGGTTTGTAGAAATATAGTTCAAATCAGCATGTTGTATAGTAAAAGTGGAAGAATTAGTATAATCTTCCTAGCAAACAAAAAATGAAAACAGCTTTCTTATTAATTTTAAGAGGAAACAACTGGCTTCAATTTAAGTTCTTATTCCTCTCCTACTCAGGATGCTATTAATTAGGAAAGACCTTCAAGTACTGCAAAAACTGGGAAATGTATAGTAAATGTTAACTTGGCATTTGCAAATCTAAACAGCATAATCTGTTTTTCTGAAAACACAGATATAAAGGTACACGCAATGTCACTCCACACTAAGGGCTGGAGCTCACGACCTCTATTCTGCCATTTTCATGTTGTGCTTGTGGCACAGTAGACTTGAAACACTGATATTGTTTATAGAAAGAGAAAGGCCTTGGAAGGCACCAGAGCCACTGAGCATCTAGTTATTCAGTGGAGAGGGGTGAAGGCAGAGGTGCATGTTGAATTCCTGCCATCTGCCATAAGATGTTTGGGAGGTGAGCACTTGGTTCTGTTAGAGCAGCAGAAGTCCCTCTCCCAGCATAAGTTCAAGAATAATATAAGTTTCAGTAGGTTTCTTTGATGTTTGGTTTGTTGTGGTTTTGTTGGTTTTGTTGGGAATTCTTTTGTTATTGTTTTTCTTTAAATCTTCCAGTGGCCATGACAACCTCCAAAACAATTAAGATGTCTATTACCAGTGCTCACACATGGGGCTTGGAAGCTACATAGTCCTTCTTCCATTACAGAGGACTCCAACTTTTCCTCTGCTCTGATTAGTAGAGGCCATAATTGTCTCAGAGGAATAAAGGGACACTAACTCTTCCCTTGAGTCTTGACCACTACAGATTAATTCCTTGGAGCAGGTATGGACAGTGTTGTCAGACTTAGTGATGAAGCCTTCCCTCTAGCAGCAAGAGACCCAGGAGCTTACTAGTGCTCAAATCATCTGTTTATGGGCTGACAATTTTTTTTCCCTACAAATTATTAATACCGTTTTTGAAGCATGAGACAAAACTCCAGTTCCACACCTTTTCCTGTTTTGTTCTAGTCATAGAACAGAAACCTTCAAACCTTGATTTTCCCAGAACTGCTTCAGCACAATGATTCTACCTGCTCTTCATTCATACACGTCCATTTCTTTTCCAGGCTGCAGTGATAATTTGCTTTGCAAAGGATTTAAATATTTTTAGGCAGAGTATAGTGGATTCTGCAAGTGCTAGATTAGAAATAAAAAGTAGTGGTAATCTAACCCTTTGCCATGTCTTAAAAAACCAGAAGCTGTTGTTACTATTGCATTGGTTTTTGAAGCTCATCATAAATGTCTACAAACTGGCCAGAGATCCTCAGGATCTCATGGTTAGGCAGGAATGAAGATCTCATGAGCTGCTCAGCTGTGTGGTAGCTCATGTTTTCAGAGGCAGGCATGAAAGCAGCAATGAAGGCACTCAGGACTTAAAAATGAAAACTTTTAGAGTTTGATTATATATGGTGGAAGTTGAATAGCCTTTTCATTATTTTCTAAATTCTACCTGAAATTTCAATTATATTTCTGCATCTTTTTTTGAGTCTGTGACTGTTCACAGAATAAAAATCAAAATCACACCTTGCACCATTACCATATATGGCAAAATCCACTGCTTTTGGACTTTTCATTTTAACATCAAAGCACTGTAAAGAGCATCTTCACAGAGATGTTTACTGACATTCTTTAACAGGGTGGTCTGTAAATAGTCTAAAGGTTTGCTTACTGTATTTGCTTACATGGCTTGCATCTCAAGCATACAGTGTATTTCTTTTCTTAATCAGGAATCCCAACATGTTTTGGGAAAAGAAGGGAAATTTGAATTACCAGGTGCTAATTTTTGTCTCAGAATGAGAAGCAGCTAGGCTGAGTTGTTCTTCTCTGTACAGAATATACCGACCATCTTAAAGATCTTTTCCAACTTAAATGATTCTAGATTCTGTGACCTGAAACAGTTTGCACTTTGTCTTCGAAGTAATTGAACCAATTCTAAACCTATATTGCTGTTTTCAAACTATGCCTCATTTTTCAGTCATGCAGATTAGTGAACTGTGAACCAGAACAAAAAGTCACCAAACCAGTGTGAAAAATTCATTTTCTGCATACAAGAAGGAAACTGGAAGCACAGCCTTTGGAATAAGTGTCTTCACTCTACATGTGCGGGAAAGCTGGGACTGTCTGGGGACTCCCACTCTGAGCTTTTTGCACCCTGAGAAAAAGATGCCTTGTGTTAATTTTAGTGAGATAAAGATGCAAAAGTCAGATAGATGCTCTTAAAATATATTCCAACTATTTATCAGGGCACAGAATAGTTGTAAAATCCTGTTAGGATTCTTTCTCAAGTAAACGCTTTCATCATCAAATAAAACTTTTACAGGGACCAAACTTGTAGCCATAAATGTGCTCCTGTGTTAAACATAGCTACCCTTTAGAACCATCTCAAGATACTTCTGTATCTTGAGATGTAAACCTTCATTTTCAATTTGTGATAGATGTTAGGAACAAGAGGGTATCTTTTTCTATATATTAATTCATGTAACTTAATTCTGCAAGATGGCACACATTTACTCATGGGTTAAGATTATAATTGCATTTCAAAGCAGTTCTCTTGAAACATTCTAAAACAGATTATGTTCTTAAAAACTCTCTTCTTTACTTTGCATGTTTTAGTACTACATCCCATTAAAGCTGTGTTTGAAGTTACTAGGATTTGTTAAAAATTTGATCATGCCTAAGCAGATAAGAGATTATATGCTTTATGTATATATTTGAAGGATTTGTTCCAGCTTGGATACAGTGTATTAATTGGCCACCTACAGTGAACAGCAGTGTTTAATATTTAGAACCCTTTTTCTCATTGTTTTCCAGGCAGAAGAGCATGTAAGTATTCTTTTAACTAAATTTGCTAACTTTCTGGAACACATTTAAACAATGTGTGCTACTTGTGTCATATTACATTAACTTCACTTCTACAGACAGGTTGTATACATATGTAATAAATAGCCCCTCAGGGATCAGATCTAGATTAACTGAGAAAAACGTACTCTGCTGTATGTTAAGTAATTTACAATATCTCAGTAAACATTAGAAAAGACATGTTTGTCTCACCAGAACAGGTTAACAGTGCTTGCAGACTCAGTAATGATTGTAGAATGTTAAACTATCAAATGGAAAGTTATAATCACTTTAAATAGTCTAATTTTTTCCCCTAAAACATCAGACTATCTGGAGTTTGATACCATGATGTCTGTAATAACACTGAATGTTTATGATACAGATTGAAAGTAGTAAAGGAAGACACCAGTTCTGCAAAGGATCTAAATAGAGTGACTTAAAACTGAGAGGGAGGCTTGGAGAGAAAACTTGTTTAAGTGGGTAATCTTTTATTTAAATATTGTTCCTTTTAAATTAAATTACAATATCTACATTTAGAGATGAAGCATGTTTTAGGCAGGCCAGTTTTATTTACATATGACAAAATCCCTGTAGCATCTCTATTTCCATCAGTTCAGTTCTGCCTGGTAA